>NC_087172.1:13629929-13632429 GCF_035594125.1 Scylla paramamosain
AGTCGAGCAGAGGGGCGCTTGGTAGGAACTGGAGGAGTGACTGCTGATGGTGGTGGCTGATGTACCGGCGGTGGTCTCTGCGTGAAGAGAGGGAGAGTTTTTAGGTAATGCAAGGTCGAGGGCAGCGGTTGTTGTAGTTGATGTTGTATTCATTATTATTATTATCTTTATTATTATTATTATTATTGTTACCAGCTCATGAAGGCAATCCAAAGAAATATCTTCACCATTATTACATCATTATCATCAACAACAACAGTAATAAATAGAGCAAGCACAAGATAACAGCAGCAGTAGCACACTAAAACGAGCGCAACCTTACCGCATGGAAGAAAGCTGTTGTCAGAGGCCACGTGGTGGCTGCTGGAGGAAGCCGACACCGTCCTGGCTCGGAATGGGCGACAGCCAGCGTCGCCGTCAGTATTACAAGGGGACAGAAGGTTTGTGGATGTGGCCGGGGGTCCGTCAGAAGTCTGAGTGGTGCCATAGAACACGTTGTCTTGATGAAAGTTGAGATGTGTGTACTTGAGACCATGAGAAGTGTGGCTCCTGGAAGTAATGCAAGGGATGAGTGTTGCCGTCTTGTGCTGTTGTGGTTCACGTCCGTCAGGAAATAGAACTTTTATGCTATATGATAATTATATATATATATATATATATATATATATATATATATATATATATATATATATATATATATATATATATATATATATATATTTTATTTATTTATTTATTTATTTATTTATTTATGTATTTTTTTGTTTGTGGTGGTTCTTGATGAGTAGTTGTGGTGTTTTCATAGTCTTATATGCAGCAAAGGATGAGTTGCAAGGTCTGACCTGGGTCTTATATGCAGTAAAGGGTGAGTTGCAAGGTCTGACCTGGGTCTGTTTGCTTGACGTTTTTATTGATGATGTTTTCGATGACTTGTCTGTTTCGTATTCCGGGGACGTGAAGCTTCTATAAGAAAGCATGATCTTGTTTTGCAAGACCTGCGCCAACTATTGTTCGAAGAAGCCATATACATCTCCAATTTAGAGCCATCTATCAACACACAGGCACAACATCTACAAATCATACCCACTTTGAAAAGTAGACCGTGGGAAAGCACCACGTCACCTCCTAGCCAGTGAGGAAGGGGGTCACGTCACCCAGCGGTGCTCACTGCACCGGCCAATCACGGGCCAGCACCCGCATGTGCCAGGAGATGCAAACACCTTCACTGCTCTGGACAGTGCCCCAGTCACGCCAGGGTTATCAGACCGGTTCCCGATAAGTTACGACTGATCTGATGCCTTCACTCGGCGACCTGTCAAACGTCCACTCGCCGAGTGGTCTGGTGTGAGGAAGAGGTCTGGTGCAGTCTGAAGTTATCGGTGGTGGGTCTCGACTAGCTGTGAATGGTTCACACCTCCTCCCGAGCACACGGTGAGTGATCCTTGTGTCTGACTGTGTGCGAGCGGGTCTACTACAAGTTGGGGACCACTCGCTGACTGGTCGGTGACTCGTCCCCGACTGAGAGGTTCATGTATATTTTTTTCAGTTTTGGAAATAAATTGCAACGTAACAATTATGACTTGAAATAATTCTTGTCATCGTTGGTAAGGATTGTGGACCGCATTCTTGTTACAGGCGCTGTTCCCCCAGGCAAGCAAGATACGAAGACGCCTTTATGAATCTCTCTCTCTCTCTCTCTCTCTCTCTCTCTCTCTCTCTCTCTCTCTCTCTCTCTCTCTCTCTCTCTCTCTCTCTCTCTCTCTCTCTCTCTCTCTCTCTCTCTCTCTCTCTCAGCACTCGTGTACACAATAAAGGAAAGAATAGTCTACCTTGAGCTGGAGTCACTTCTGTGTCTGGGTCGCGGCTCACGGAAATTCGGGTCGATCTTGTCTTCAGTGTTGATCTGGTTCACGAAATCGCGGCGATGGCGGCGCATGTAGTCGAGGATGTTGCCGTGCTTGCAGTATTCCACCAGCAGCAGCAGCTCCCCTGCAGGAAGAAGGGAAGGCAAGGGAGAGGCTGAGTGGGAGCGGGGCAAGGATTAGTGTGGCAAGTGATTTAGTCCTCATGAAACTCTCAGGCAGTGGTCACATTGTGCCATCTTTACTGCCACCGCCACTACTTTTGCTACCCTCTTGGCTACCTTTAGGAGCAGCAGCAGCAGCACCAGCAGTAGCATCAGTACTACCACCGGCAGTATCGGCAGCAGCAACATACCTTTGGAGGCGAGATCCTTGGAACAGGCACCAAGGAGATTGACGATATTGGCGTGCCTTCCAATGTGGATCATGATCTTCACCTCGGAGCGCAGAGCCTTGAGTTGTGAGCAGTCAGTGCGGGACTTCATCATCTTGACAGCCACAGTGGTGTGGGTCTCGCCGGGCCGAAGGTTGAGCGCCGTGGCGCGGTACACCCTCCCGAATGCCCCTGTCCCAAGCAGCTTGTCTGTACCAGAGCACAGGTCTACTTAGCACACACAGCGTTGCCACCGCCATCATAT
>NC_087172.1:13639929-13662429 GCF_035594125.1 Scylla paramamosain
TAAAGTGGAGCACATCTTGACTTCTTCCTCAATAGTATTATGTAAGGGTAAGTCCAAAAGCCCTAACTGTAATATTATAGAGGGTGGATATGGAAGTAAAAAAAAAAAAAATGGCTGAGTAGTGGACTTATAATTAAAGAACTTGTGTATGTACAAGAACATGTACTGCTAAAAAAAAAAAAAAAAAAAAAAAAAAAAAAAATATATATATATATATATATATATATATATATATATATATATATATATATATATATATATATATATATATATATATATATATATATATATATATCAGACATAAAATCAAAATGATAAGAAAATACACAGAGCAGTATAATAAACATGAACAAAGAAATCACACACAGAAAAATGTAGCACGGAGGAGTGCCAAGCATAGAGGAGTGCCAAGCATAGAGGAGTAATGGGAAACAAATAAGGATCGAGAAATATTTGTGTTGAAGGACTCTTCGGTAGGAGTATATTGAGCAGTCAGCAGGCTTGCTTGTCGCTCTCCCTCTGCCTATCTGAATGCAGAAGGACATATTTATAACCATGGCTAGGACGAATCTAGGAGTTCCAGTGGCGAGGCTAAACTACTACTTCCATTGCCGTGAGAGGTGGCTTTAATTTCCGTATTTTCTAAAGTTTTTGAGTCTATCCTTAACAGAAAGATTCTTAACATGTATCTGATCGCCAGTATGGATTCCGTATGGTGGCCGCACTACTGGTGATCTGGCCTTCCTTACTATGTCTTGGTCATCCTCTGTTAGGGATTTTGGTGAAACTGTCGCTGCTTTCTTAGACATATAAAACGCATTTTATAGAGTCTGGCACAAAACTTTAATTTCCAAACTATTCTTCTACGGCTTCTGTCCTCTCCGTAATTTTTCTTAAGTTTCTTTTCTGATCGTTCTATTGCTGCTGTGGTAGACGGTCACTGATCTCCTGAGTCTCTTAACAGTGGTGTCCCTCAGGGTTCTGTCCTGTCACCTACTCTCTTTCTGTTATTCATCAATCAATCAATCAAGAAGTCTGTGTCAGACTTCTTGTTTTATCCACTCCTGCACTGATAATACCACTCTTTTTTTTCTTTTTTTCTTAGATGTCCAAGCCTTCAGGAATGAAACAACTCAGGGAGGGAAACCACAAAATGTATGGCTTCAGCTTTTTATAAAATTTCTAGTTGGGACAGAGCAAACTTATTCTTGTTCAGTGTCTCAAAAAGCCTATTCTTCTATCTGTCGATTCGATACAACCATCCAGATAACAATCTCCCTCTTCTTCAATGACACTCAACTCAGCTGTCCAGTCGATGCCAATGGGCTCGTCTGCGACTCCGGACTCTAGCGATGCAGCAATTTCACACTCTCCAGCGACAGCTGTCTGCAAGCATCACTCCCATTCCACATGGGTGTTAATTGTGTCCGACGTATGGAGGAAGTTGCGCTCCCCGCCTTCGTTTCCTTCATGTGCAGCACGCAAGATCTGATTCGTCAAATAAGCGGCTGCATCAGCAACGGCAAATCATCCTTGCTGACGGCAGCCATCAGCCAACGCCAAATGCTGGCCTCATTGATGTCAACCGCCGTGGTCTGGCTGCTACTGGAGTGCCTGCTTTGCTGGAGCCACGCGGCCTGGATTGTGGGAATGAACGAAGGCCGGATGGAGTGACTATCTATCACTTCAGTGGTGGTCTGCTATGGGGCATAACTTGCACAAACACTTTCGTCAGCACTTACGTTGCGAGCTGCTCAGTTGCTCCAGGTGCTGCTGCCCGCTCAGCTGAACAGCGTAAACACATGAGACACGCAGCCCTCGTCATGCGTTATCGTTACGAGCCGCGTGTAAGCCTGGTCGCTTCCTGCAGCTTCCCTTATTTCTTATGTTCTTATGTTCTTATGTACATACAGGCACCCTTGGCTCTGCATTTGTTGGAGTCGTGCAAGAACTAGGATCACGGAGCAGACGGGCGAACCGTGAGAAACCTGCTGTCTACGGCAGAGTCACCGTAGTGGGGTTGTGTGGAAACGCAGCCGCCATTACCGACGCCGCTGGGTGCCATCTCCTGGCACCCCGCCATCCCCCAAACACACACACACACACACACACACACGCAAGCGTAAAGTATGTTGAACGTCACAGTAGCTTGCGTAAGGGAGGGAGACTCGCCTTCACACTCTGTGATGCCAATGATAAAAGTAAATAAAACACACACACACACACACACACACACACACACACACACACACTGAGTCTGTCCAGACTATCCACCAGGCACCGAGAGGCTCTGGAGAAGTTTGGAAGGGGACTACTGCATCATACACGTCTCAGAAACATGCTGCCGCCTGACGCGCCTCGCCCGGTCCGTGCCACCAAACACCACAACAAGATAACGCCCCTAAAGGCGCCGCGCACGGACCGGTACAGACTCAGTGCGATTCCCACCATGGTGAGAGCCATCAATCAATAGTCCCTTCTAGATTAGACTTACCTTTAGGATTAATGTTAAGTATTTCCCTACTCCCTCTGTACATTTTCAGTTTGTTAACTGCCTAAATAATAAACCGTTTATTATTATTATTATTATTATTATTATTATTATTATTATTATTATTATTATTATTATTATTACACACACACACACACACACACACACACACACACACACACATACCTATTACAGTGATGTTCAGCTGGTAAGGGTCATAATATTTTTCGCGCTTCAGTCTTGCTCGACAATGGTAAATCCCAGAATCTGGAAGCTTGAATTGGGTTTTCCAGACTGCAGGACCGTCGATGCCCGCTTTACTTGTGAGGTTGTGTGTCTGTCCCACGACAACAAAAGTTGTGCTTCATTTGGAAGTTGTCATGTTTTAGAGGAATTTTTTTTCTCTCTCTCTCTTTCTCTCTCTCTACACACACACACACACACACACACACACACACACACACACACACACACACACACACACACACACACACACACACACACACACACACACGACATACACGCACACCACATAAACGAACACAAACACACACTCTCTCTCTCTCTCTCTCTCTCTCTCTCTCTCTCTCTCTCTCTCTCTCTCTCTCTCTCTCTCTCTCTCTCTCTCTCTCTCTCTCTCTCTCTCTCTCTCTCACACACACACACACACACACACACACACACACACACACACACACACACATACGCAGGCTTAGAGTATGATGAACGTCACAGTAACTTGCGTAAAGGAGGGGGACTCTGCCTTCACACTCTGTGATGCCAATGATAAAAGTAAATAACACACACACACACACACACACACACACACACACACACACACACACACACACACACACACGGAGGCAGTAGGCACCTGCCGAATCGATAATTACTCCCAGTGAGGCTAAAGCACTGAATCAGGGGTGCTGTGAACTTATCATTAAACCGAGCTGTGACCTCACTGAACGTTTCCCTTTGTGTCTCACAACACAAGGGGGCAGTCACAGCCTGCCCTCTAAAGACAACTCTCTTCCTCGATACAAAACTACAAGCACCTAATAACACATACACACCCTTCACTCAAAATTTCAAAATTATCATGGCGACTCCTACACTAGCCTCGGAGTCCCATCTGGGGAGGGGACCACAAATGTCCCCAGGTCGGACTGCTCTTCCGACAACGACCTTAGGTGTCTTGACACCCCCCCTCAACTTTTTCTTCATTAACTTCTTCAACATTCGTGGACTAAGATCTAATTTTCAATCTGTAGAACACCACCTCTCCTCCTCTAAACCTCATCTTCTTTTCCTCACTGAAACTCAGGTATCTGAGGCAACTGACAGTAGCCCCTTTTCTTTTTCCTTCTACTTTCTCTATCCTCATTTTCAATCCATAGCTGGATGTTGCGTTTGTGTGTGCAACGACTTAACCTGCTCTCGTGCCCATGCTCTTGAATCTTCCGAGTTTTCCACCATCTGGCTACGACAACAGTCTCTCAAACTAAGTTTATCTGTGTTGTATACCTCTCACCTAACTCCTCTGACTATAAGAATTTCTTTGATTACTTAACTTCTAAAGTGGAGCACATTCTGACTCTCTTCCCTTTTGCAGAGATCTCCATTCTTGGAGACTTCAATGTTCACCACCAGCTTTGGCTTTCCTCTCCCTTCACTGACCATCCTGGTGAACTAGTTTTCAACTTTGCTATACTCCACGATCTAGAGCAATTGGTGCAACTCGTATTCCTGACCGTCTTGGAGATACGCCCAACATTCTTGACCTTTTCCTGACCTCTAATCCTGCTTATGCTGTCACCCTTTCTTCTCGGTTAGACTCCTCTGATCACAATCTCATATCTGTAACTTGTCCTATCGCTCCAATCCCTCCTCAGGATTCCCCTAAGCGAAGGTGCCTCTGGCGTTTTGCCTCTGCGCTGATTTTCCTTGGAATGACTATTGCTTCCGTGTCAGAGACCCATCTTTGTGTGGCGAGCGCATAACAGAGATGATAGTGTCTGGCATGGAGGCATACATTCCTCACTCTTTATCTCGACCTAAACCTTCCAAACCTTGGTTTAACACAGCTTGTTCTCGTGCTATACATGATAGAGAGGTGGCCCACAAAAGGTACTTAAGTCTTCCATCACCAGAATCTCATGCACTTTATATTTCTGCCCGGAACCATGCCAAGTCTGTTTTCCAACTAGCCAAAAACTCCTTCATTAACAGAAAGTGTCAAAATTTTTCAAGATCTAATTCCCCTCGTGACTTCTGGCATCTAGTCAAAAATATCTCCAATAATTTTGCTTCTTCTTTCCCTCCTTTATTTCAACCAGATGGCACCACTGCTATCACACTGAACTCTTCGCTCAAACCTTCGCTAAAAACTCTACCTTGGACGATTCAGGGCTTGTTCCTCCCTCTTCTCCACCCTCTGACTACTTCATGTTATCTATTAAAATTCTTCGTAATGATGTTTTCCATGCCCTCCCTGGCATAAACCATCGGAAGGCTTATGGACCTGATGGGGTCCCTCCTATTGTTCTCAGAAACTGTGCCTCCGTGCTTGCATCTTGCCTAGTCAAACTCTTTCAGCTCTGTCTGTCACCATCTACCTTTCCTTCTTGCTGGAAGTTTGCCTACATTCAGCCTGTTCCTAAAAACAGTGACCGTTCCAATCCCTCAAACTACCGTCCTATTGCTTTAATTTCCTGCCTATTTAAGTTTTTTGAATCTCTCCTCAACAGGAAGATTCTTAAACATCTATCACTTCACAACCTTCTATCTGATCGCCAGTATGGGTTCTGTCAAGGCCGTTCTACTGGTGATCTTCTGGCTTTCCTTACTGAGTCTTGGTCATCCTCTTTTAGAGATTTTGGTGAAACTTTTGCTGTTGCCTTGGATATATCAAAAGCTTTTGATAGAGTCTGGCACAGAGCTTTGATTTCCAAACTACCCTCCTACAGCTTCTATCCTTCTCTCTGTAACTTCATCTAAAGTTTCCTTTCTGACCATTCTATTGCTACTGTGGTAGACGGTCATTGTTCTTCTCCTAAATCTATTAACAGTGGTGTTCCTCAGGGTTCTGTCCTGTCACCCACTCTCTTCTTATTTTTCATCAATGACCTTCTAAACCAAACTTCTTGTCCTATCCACTCCTACGCTGATGATACCACTCTGCACTTTTCCACATCTTTTCATAGACGTCCAACCCTTCAGGAAGTAAACATTTCATGCAGGGAAGCCACAGAACGCCTGAATTCTGATCTTTCTAAAATTTCTGATTGTGGCAGAGCAAACTTGGTATTGTTCAATGCCTCAAAAACTTAATTTCCTCATCTATCAACTCGACACAAACTTGAAAGTATATGACATGTATTGTAGATAGCATGAAGCTGGCATTTAAGGGTGTCATATGTTTCAAGACACTTATCCCTCAATTTTTTACTTATGCTTTGGACACTTTTCTGGGACTGGCATCTCAGTGAGCTTTTTTTTTTTTTTTTTTTTATTGGATTTTTGTTGCCCCATTTTTGTTGGCCAGTGTCCCTCCTCATACATAAAACACACACACACACACACACACACACACACACACACACACAGAGAGAGAGAGAGAGAGAGAGAGAGAGAGAGAGAGAGAGAGAGAGAGAGAGAGAGAGAGAGAGAGAGAGAGAGAGAGAGAGAGAGAGAGAGAGAGAGCTCTGCAACTCACCTGGTTGCTCCACTGGAGTCTCATTTTGGTATGATTCCCGTGGTCAGAGTTGCAGGTCAGTGTGACGTTGGTGTCTTCTACCACGTAGTATACATGAGGGTCCACCGAACTGTCCTTTTGCCAGGCGCCCTTCACTTCTACACTGGGCGGAGGGAGTTCCGTCATGGAGACTGCAGGTCGTATTGGGGAAGAAAGGAAATAACAGCCTCCCTTACGTATACTGTGTGTGTGTGTGTGTGTCTGTGTGTGTGTGTGTGTGTGTGTGTGTGTGTGTGTGTGTGTGTGTGTGTGTGTGTGTGTGTGTGTGTGTGTGTGTGTGTGTGTGTGTGTGTGTGTGTGTGTGTGTGTGATTCTTTGTTCATATTCTTGACTAACACATTTTTGAGGAGCGTCTCTTTAGATTAATCGTTCTTTTCTTCATTTATGCATATTTTGACTATATTAGATTCATGAAGCATAATAGCTCGTCAGATGTTTTTATTTGTTAATTTTTTTCTTTGATATCTTAAAAAAAAAAGAATGAAGGTTTTTTTTTTCGTGTAAAGGAGATTGGTTACATACACACGCACACCCACACACACACACACACACACACACACGCACATGAAAGCAAGCAAGCACATGAGCGCAAAACAAAAATACACTCCCTCACACGTACTGAGCGGAAGCCACGCCACTTCGCTAATGTTTAGAGAAAAATAAGGAACTTTGATGTTAAAATTGTAAATGTATGAAATGAACATTGATTCAGCAGATAAAAAAAAAAAAAGGCAGCGTAAGAGAGAGAGAGAGAGAGAGAGAGAGAGAGAGAGAGAGAGAGAGAGAGAGAGAGAGAGAGAGAGAGAGAGACATTCAGCACTTGAAAGTATATGACATATATTGTAGATATCATGAAGCTGGCATTTAAGGGTGGCATATGTTATCAAGTCAATTTCTCCTCTTGCACTCACAGTTTGTATGAAACCATTTTCTTGCGCGCTATGAATGCTGTATATTTCGGCGGAAGAAGAAGCTGATAGTGGTGGGATAAGACGACACCCAAACTACCAAACCATCTGTGATGAAGTTTGGGTCAGAGAGCACCAGACAATTGAGACTGTGATATACCAGAACAATGAATAAAATACCTTGAATGCATTAGCAGTAATAAGGTACCATCACCCTCAAGCTCAAAACTAAACCTAAAATAAAATCCCCACCAGTTATTTTTGTACAAAAGGAAGGATGCGGTACGATCAGTTTTCCTAAACATAAGCAATGCCTTGCCTTGTGCCTCCTACGTTTGTCAGGCTGTCGTCCGTAATCTTCTATATATCAATTTTTGAAAATTTTTTTTATTAGATACACCAACGTTCTTGAATATTTCTCAGTATAAGGACTTCGTCCCTATACAACATTGCAAATTAAAGAGATTCTTTTTGCCTCCAATTTGCCTTCCTTTACCATATAGCTTGGGGTTCCATGCCTTGAAGACCTTTAGGTAACTCCTTCAGCTTTGGGGAAAAAAAGAAAAAAAAAAAAAGGGGAATGTTTACATAGCCTCCTGTTTTATCATTCGCATACAATGCCAGCAGAGGTTTGTAGTTGTGCTACGTTGAATATCGTTGACACACTTTTCTACGGGAATACGTTTCAGCGCATTTTCTAAAAAACGGACTCCTATTTTACTTTGTCTAACTTCCCCAAAAGTCATAATATAAAATCGTTGTTTATTTACAATGGTATTTTGCGTAAAATTTTAAGGTCTTTGTTTTTGTATCTGGCGTATAAGATGATCCCCCCTTTTTTGTCTTTTTTTAGGGTGATTCAAGTGTTGTCTTCTACACCGAAATATACGGTAAGTGCTACAAAGTCATTCAGGAAACGGATTGCTCAGTGATAAGACAGCCTACTGCCATAGAGACGAATGGGAATGGAAAACAGGTGAAAGTCAAATGACGTATATGTAATACTGGGAAGTTTGCAAGTGCCACCACTGCCAGTGCCTTGGTTCTCCTCGCTGCCGCTACTACCATCACTCTGACTGCCTATACCGCCATTTGCAATTAGATGTGTAGCGGGAACCAACCATCGGAAGTCTTTACTTTGAAGTCTCTCATGTATGTCAAAACTGTAAAGTGGAATCCAAGCCTTAAATCATGTGTTTGCTTACGTCAGTGACAGAAATAATGAAACTGTCAATAAATAATCAGAAGGAGCACACTTTTAAGAGCGCAGTGATAAACTATAGATAAACGATATAACAATGACATTACAATCATCAAAATTTGTTTTACCTTGTGGTTCCTTGTACGAGCTGGTCTCATTACAGTAAGTAACCAGACTCGAAGAAGTCATAACAGGTCGCATAAGAAAATAAAGTATGGCTCTTATGCACATAATGAGAGGACAAGAGGTGGCGATCCAGGCATAGAACGAGTGCCTGTACAAACATAGCGCGAGATGTGCATTAGCAGCGTGTCCCTGGTTCATAGTGTGCTTGAGCTTAGCTGAAGCGCTGTCTCATCAGGCATTTCAAGCTTAGCAGCGGGAAAAATGGTCCGTGGCTGTTAAGGTGTTGATAGCACACACGGGCGTTCAAAGCGGGACATTAAGATGGCGGGACATTAAGATGCTTGGAATGTGGCATGAAACCTTACCGTATTTCTTGAAGATAGCATCTGTTATACGTTCTTCACTGCGGTACACATGAGGCATCGCTGTGAGTGCTATTTTCGTGTAATTATCAATGAAGCGACCACAGAATATGTAAACTATTTTCTTCAGATTTTTAAGGAAGTCGTCGGGTACGACACATCCCCCACCTCTGGAGTACGAGCTGTGGTCAAACAAAGCCTGACAATTTTGATGCGTGCAGAATATCTCAAAATAATGCATTGTATTGATTCTTGTGGGTTCATTCAGGTATTGATGATTAAATATTGCTGTAACACATGCATCAGAGTTGTTTACAAAGTCGAGCTGGTCCGTTGTGATGTTCGGGCAGAGTTTGGTGTCTGATGCATTGGCTGCAACCAATCCGGTGGTAGTAATGGGTAAAACCATCACCACCACCTCCACCACTATTACTGCCACGACACCCCGTCGCATGGGGAGGTTTGGGATGGCCAACTGAGTGCCAACTCCTGAGCCGAGGAAATGAGTGAGGCAGGAAAGCACCGCAAAGCTCACCGACATGAACTGATTATATTCATGATGCTGAGGGAGCAGTTTCACGAGCACGCATGCGTAACGCGCCTGGACCACTCCGTGCCACTCGACACCACAATCTGTTAACGCCAGTAAAGACTCCCGCGCTCGGACTTATTCCGCCTCAGCGCGGTTCCTATCATGTTGTGAAGCAATAACATTTAGCCATTCTCTAAATTAACCTTAATCTGAGTGTAATATCCTTAAAATGATGCAACTTATGTCAGTTTGGCGGGAAGTGTCTAGACTTAGGCTTAACTAAGATCACTTCATAAGAACATAAGAACATAAGAACATAAGAAATAAGGGAAGCTGCAAGAAGCGACCAGGCTTACACGTGGCAGTCCCTGTATGAAACACACCTACCTATTTCCATCTGCTATCCCCATCCATAAACTTGTCTAATCTTCTCTTAAAGCTCTCTAGTGTCCTAGCACTAACTACATGATTACTGAGTCCGTTCCATTCATCTACCACTCTATTTGAGAACCAATTTTTTCCTATCTCCTTCCTAAACCTAAATTTTTCAAGCTTGAACCCGTTATTTCTTGTTCTACCCTGGTTGCTGATCCTAAGAATTTTGCTTACATCTCCCTTGTTATAACCCTTATACCATTTAAAGACTTCTATCAGGTCCCCTCTTAACCTACGTCTCTCTAAAGAATGTAAATTTAACAGCTTCAACCTCGTCTCGTAAGGGATACTCCTCATTCCCTGAATCCTTTTAGTCATTCTCCTCTGTACTGATTCTAATAGACCTATATCTTTCCTGTAATGTGGGGACCAGAACTGCACCGCGTAGTCTAGATGAGGTCTGACCAGCGCCAAGTATAACTTTAATATTACTTCCGGCCTCCTACTTTTAACACTCCTAAAAATGAATCCTAGTACCCTATTTGCCTTGTTTCTGGCTTCTATGCATTGTTTCCCTAGACGGAGTTCAGAGCTAACTATAACTCCTAAATCTTTCTCGTACCCTGTACCTACCAGAGTTTGGTTGTCTAATGTGTACCTGTTGTGTGGGTTTCCTATACCTACGCTAAGCACTTTGCATTTATTGATATTGAATTGCATTTGCCATCTATCCGTCCATTCATTCATTCTATCTAAGTCTGCCTGCAAGGCGATGGCATCCGATTCTGACCTAATTAATCTACCTATCTCTGTGTCATCCGCAAATTTACTAACATCACTACTAATTCCACTATCCAAGTCATTGATATACATTAGAAATAACAATGGCCCTAATACTGATCCCTGTGGCACCCCACTAATTACATGACCCCAATTACTTCATAATGTACACGACTTGTATTCAGTCTCATGGACCTATTGTGTACATAATCAGGGAGCACTTAATTCTCTCACAACTTTACATATTATAACGAAAGACCATGGAAATTATAACGTAAGTTTTATCGTGTTATTTCCGAGCAACTGGTTACGAAAACAGGATGCGAATCTTATCATGCTCTTGTCAGTTTGCTCAGAATAGTTACGACCAAAGACTACTACTACTACTAGTGCTACTACTACTACTACTACTACTACTACTACTACTACTACTACTACTACTACTACTACTACTACTACTGCTACTACTACTAATACAACGACAACAACAACTGCTACTACTACTACTACTACTACTACTACTGGCAACAACAATACCAAATGCAAAAACAACAACAACAACAACAACAACAACAACAACAACAACAACAACAACAACCACTACTACTACTACTACTACTACTACTACTACTACTACTATTACTACTATTACTACTACTACTACTAGTGCTGCTACTACTACTACTACTACTACTACTACTACTACTACTACTACTATTACTACTACTACTACTACTAATACAACAACAACAACAACAACAACAACAACAACAACAACAACAACAACAACAACAACAACAACAACAACAACAACAACAACAACAACAACAACAACAACAACAACAACAACAACTACTACTACTACTACTACTACTACTACTACTACTACTACTACTGGGAACAACAATACCAAATGCAAAAAAATAACAACAACCACTACTACTACTACTACTACTATTACTACTACTACAACTAGCAACAACAAGAACAACAACAACAACAACAACAACAACAACAACAACAACAACAACAACAACAACAACAACTCCTACTACTACTACTACTACTACTACTACTATTACTACTGCAACTAGCAACAAGAACAGCAACAGCAAGTAAGTAATCCTTTACTTTGTGACAGTCGGGCGCAAAAGGTCATCTTTCTCATGTCAACAACCACTCTCTTCCAACTACAAAAACAAGAAATGAACACTTTGACAGCTAGTCTCTTTATTATAGCATAGTTTAGTTTATACAAACATATAAAATATACACGAATTACTCCTCTTGACTCCTTTTCTTTGAATTCCAACACAAAAGCTCTACAGAAAGGCTCACCGGCAAACACAAGCCTTCACACTCTCTTCACAACAATCACATGTGCCTCAGGAATTCTTCCCCTTCAACTCACTTTAACATCTTTAAAATGTAGACTTGTTTACTACAATGCACTTTATAACGCAATATAAATACAAACATTAATCGCATAGATACAGCATCAAGACCAAAGGAGTAACAAGAAGTGACCCCACACCACTGCACCAAGTGAATTAGCCAGGCACTATCACCACACACACACACACACACACACACACACACACACACACACAAACACACACACACACACACACACACACACACACACACACTGTTATCTGAATACTTCTCTGGAGACATTCTTGTTACCTGGTCTTTCTTATTACTCGCATCTCTATTTTTGTCTGAACATTTACAGTACAGCACATCAGAAAGGCATAAATTTATAAATACATTCACAGTGACAGACATAAAATAGCACATAAGTCTTTATGCATAGTACATGGTAATTTGCTTCGCTTGACTTAAAATTCACTTCATATACCACTGTTTCCTTGGTCTGCCGTGAGCTCTTCTTTCCTCCTTCTATTTTTCCTGTCAAACTCAAACTCTTTTATCTTCCCTTTCTCAATCAACACTTGTCCTTAGAGTTCCGGTTAACGTGTTCAAATTACTATACTCTTGTTCAGAACCACCTCGCCGCTGCTTCCAATCATGACCACAGCCTTACTTGATGGGCCACGCCTTACAGTCTAACATTGCAGAGCCACACATGTTTTCATCATCCCATCCTCCTTCTCTTTTTCTTTCTTTTTCCTTTTTTTTTTTTTTACTCCCTATCGATATAGTTTTGTCGAGAGACTTTTTCATTGTCCTTGAGTTCATTGCCACATCTTTGTCTTTGGCCGTCCGAATTCCCATGTAACAAAACCTGCTCACTTAGTTATTCTTCTGTCTTTAATGTTTTTATCACATTTGAATCTTTTATTTATTTATTTATTTTTTGATTGCCATACACATTCTGTCTTTTTCAAAATTTTCTTAGTCCTTTTTCTTCAATACCCGTGTTCACTGTTTCCCCATGTAGACAAAATAGGTCTAAGGGACAACACACACTCCTGTCATATCTCCCGCTTCCTCCTCATCCTGTCACTTAGTTTTCCTCATTTGTTTTTTATCTGCTGCTTTCCTTTTTCATGTACAAATTTTCAGGCAACCTAAGATCGTCAGCGTGTAGGCAGAGAAAAGTTTATAGATCGCGAGAGTGAGCGAATAAGTGTACGAATTCATTGTGCTGAATTTGTAGCCAGTGAGCGTTTTCCATACAAAACTATGGGAAAAAACCTTGTACACTGATATTCTTAATATTACACACTAGATATCCTTTACGACATAATCATAATTCTTTACACACACACACACACACACACACACACACACACACACACACACACACACACACAGTACATCCATCAGATATGTCTCTTGGTTCTGAAGTAAGTTCTTAAAAGAAAACACTACTTAACGTACCAGTTTGGCAAGAAGATCGACATCTATAATGTCCTTAGACCTTAGATTCTATTCAAAATCTATGATTTGTACTAAGCCTCAGGCACCTACTCTCCGTCCTGCACCGCTTGGTACGTACGTTGGTAGTATCCCTTGGGTACCTGCAGTGTAAATACGTACACACACACACACACACACACACACACACACACACACACACACACACACACACACACACACACACACACGCACGCACACGCCCACACACACTGGATAGGAGGTTCCTCTAAACAACAGTCTTCCCGAACAACGACACGGGAAATATACTGTAGGATATATCACGTAGGTAATCGTAGTATAGTCACGGTCAAAAGTTGAGCATTCCAAAGCACTCACTTCCACTGTGCTGAGCGTTTTCCCTCCATTAGTCTTATGATCCACGAAGAGCCTATCAATATCCAGGTTTTGTAAGGAGGCTGTCATCAGATCAGACAACTTAGGTTTGAGGAAAAACACAAAACACAATGTAAATGAGTGCAAGTGAGTGCATAAAAGAAGTTTTCTGACTACGACTTCTTGGTTTTTCCTTGTCTCTCATCTTCAGTTATTCTTTTCTCGTATCTTTCCTTTTTACTTGTTCGTCCATATTTTTCTGTCTTGTCTGTCTTTGCTTCTGCCAGCTTGTCTGTCCCTCCTCTCTCTCTCTCTCTCTCTCTCTCTCTCTCTCTCTCTCTCTCTCTCTCTCTCTCTCTCTCTCTCTCTCTCTCTCTCTCTCTCTCTCTCCTCTCCCTTTTTGGTCCATTAAGATAAGAGTGATTTGTAACAGTCGGGTAAACCAAAGCGAACACGAGCGGGTGGAGGTGGAAACACAGGAAAGGATGGTTTGAGACAGTGCACGGAGACTATAAGGTTGAAACGTATGTACATCTTACACGAACGCGACTAATGCGAGGGACGGTGGTGATCATCATCATTATAAAGAATATACACTAATGAAGATACTTCTGTAAACTCTACGTACAGTAAGTGAAAACGACACTCTTCTCTCAGAAACACACACACACACACACACACACACACACACACACACACACACACACACACACACACACACACACACACACACAAAGGAAATAAGGATATCGAACACAAGTTAGTACAGGAAAACATCTGCTTCCCGCAATCTGTTACACAACCATCGCCTCCTCTGGGATGGGCGGGACATTGAATTTTTCTATCTCTGTCCCTCGAGGCAGACTGCTTTCTTCTACAGAGTCCACTCCACTTGAGGAGTCTGATTCAGCACGGTCACATCCCGAGTCCTGTGGGATGAGATTGGCGTATTCAGCGATGCATTTGCTGTCACCTATGTATTGACGCGCCTTAACAGAGTTGCCGGTGCCTAGGTTGGCGTATACACGGCTATTGGCTTCGCTGGCCTCTGTGTCAATGTAGTTGTGGTCGTCGGTCGACAGCAGGGTGCTCATAACCAAGTATTCTGGATTGGTGTGTGCCAGCACGGTGGGGCTGTACACGCCACTGTCGTGTTTGGTCAGTTGTCGGTGTCGACCATTTTGGGATCCCTGTGATGAAACGCTCTTGAGAACGGTGCGGCGTGGAGAACATTGACGTCTTTCGTGCATGCCATCTGGGGTGTCGGGCTCCGGAGAATGCTTGTCCATCTTGAGGTAGAGGTCTTGGTTGCCGTATTCCTCTTTCTCAGGCCGGCTCATGAAGCACGCCACTGTCTTGTCGTCAAAATCGAATACGGTGTTGGTGTCAGTGCGGTCAGCGGACATGGGCACATAAGAACTGGCGGAGTCTTCGCCTTCCGCAGAGCGAAAGTACTCTTTCTGTCGGTTTGTGAGACGGGTGGGTGTGGAGAGGCGGTCGCCCTGCACCGTCAGGTAGGGCGCCACACCGGGACTGAAAGGCGTCTCGTAGCCATCCTCGGTAGGTAGCGGGGTGGTCTGGCGCATCTTGGCTGAGTAGTCTTGACTTGCGAGTAAGTCCAGAAACTCACTTGTAGCATTCTCCTCATAGGGCTCATTGAGCTGTAGATAGTTCTGGAAGGGTAGGGAGGGCCTCAATATTTTTATTTATTTATTTATTTTTTTTTGTGTGTGACACAACGCTATACACATTAGGTGTTGATTTGTTGTCACGAAAATACCAGTACATGTGATGCATACATATGGTGTCCTTATATAGTTACTTTACTTACTTGTCTTTGCACCTCTCCCAGCATGTCTCCCAGGCTGGCCTCCAGGGTGGTGAAGGAAGGCCTTTCCATAGGATCGGTGTTCCAGCATTCCAGCATCAGGCGGTACCTTAAGGGACACGATATATATCAGATTTGGTGGCAGTAGAAAGAAAAAAAGGAAAAGGAAACATAATAATAGTAATAAGTGTGGGAACACCCACAGCGGAGGAGAAATGCTTGAAGCAGCATGTTTGGCTACTAAGGCTAGATAGCCCCAGACGTCTCATCGTGGATTCGAACCTATGACATCAGCACCGAAGTGAGGCGCCTTAATCCACTACACCACGATGACCGCGCCCAGCACTACACCACGATGACCGCGCCCAGGATGTTGAAAATCATCATTTACCGATATAAAGAATAAAGCCGCACTGCAGGACCCAGTTTAGTTTGTAATATTAGTGATGCAACCTGAGTATTATAAAGAAAATATATACAGATTTTCATGTGGTTCGTAGGTTGTCTTGCTCTACGGTTATTAATAATGAACTCTGAAAGAAGCAGCTTAAAGGAAAAAAATGTAATACTCTTTGCATGAGTATTTGTACAAAATTATGGTATATCGCAGGCGTACGCTTGCATTAAACTGGACTCTGCTATCTCAAACTGAATCGTCTGTGAAAGCTAACCCAGTATTAATGGACGTGGGGTTCCGTTAGTTGATCTTACTCATCAGCTATCATTCAAAAAGAAAAGACTACAGTGGCAAAAAAAAAAAAAAAAAAAAAAAAAACAGCAACTCAGGACAAATTTATCATGCTGCAAGTTGTTCAGAAGGAAGAATGTCTGTATGGAAACTCTGTGAGAACTTGGGGAGGGAGTAGGCAGGTAACTGAAAGTGTCCCCATTGATAGATGCTCTTAGTATATTGTTATTATTATTGTTGTATTTTTATTCTCTTGATAAGGAAAGATATCGTGTGGGTTCAACTTTCCTTGAAGTGATAGGTAGATAGATTAGTTTAATCATAAAAAAAAAACTACCCTCCCTGGAGGATTCATTGCACAATTGAACATTTCATAATACTAATATTTCTTTCTGTCCCATATTAGTATTTTATGTAAGAAAAGAGAGAGAGAGAGAGAGAGAGAGAGAGAGAGAGAGAGAGAGAGAGAGAGAGAGAGAGAGAGAGAGAGAGAGAGAGAGAGAGAGAGCACTCACAGGCCGTAGGTTGCGTAGCGGGGTTGTTCAAGACGGACGCCTTTCTCCAACTTAAGGATGAAGCTTTCGTCAAACTCGCTACACGAGTACGGGATCTGTCCGAGGCTGAAGATCTCCCACAGAACCACGCCAAAGGACCAAACGTCACTCTGCGTGGAGAACACCCCGTCCCGCAGACACTCCACAGCCAGCCACTTGACAGGCACGGGACCCTGCCAGACACCAAAACTTGTATTAGCCCCAGCGCAGATGGTGAGAGGAGAAAGAAGAGATACGTTAGATCATGAGCTCAGAAGCAAAAGTCAAAAGAAAGTCTTCTTAAAATTATAAAGATATTACATGATTCAGTAGACTCTTGTATTGTGCTCTACTTCTGCTGTGACACCAGGGCCTCTGTTAATAAAGACTCCTAGGAGAACTCCTAGGAGCACTTCTAGAAGCGCTTTTATCCTCGACTTTGCTCATAGAAGTTGCTCCTAAAAGCAACTTTTACTTTCAAAGTAAATGTTACTCCTTGGGGTAGAAAAGCCACTAAGTAGCGGCTTTTCTAATATCAAATATAACAAGATGTCGCTTTTCTTGGTGGTAGTTTATGTTTGTGAATTAATCTTGAATATATGTCAAGTAATTTTAGGGCACTATTAAGAGCGATGTGTAATTCCGGACATGTCGATAATTTGTCGGATGTAAAGAGAGCGCCGCTCTCCTTGCCGGGCCAACACGCCGCTTGTCCTTGAAAAAGATGCAGAGGACGGCTGCTGGTTCAAGAGTAAAACAAAGAGTGAAACATTGCTCCTTGTAAACCTCACAGAAGAAAAAAAAAAAAAAAAACAAAGGATAAAAATGATCCAGGAGTGACTTCCAAACAAAAGAAGACTGTATGGGCAGACATTGTTGCCCGTCTAAATTAAGCATGCATTCATTCATGTGCATTGTACATCTCTCTCTCTCTCTCTCTCTCTCTCTCTCTCTCTCTCTCTCTCTCTCTCTCTCTCTCTCTCTCTCTCTCTTTTATATGAGTTTAAGAGACAAGTTTGTTTTTTTGTCAATAAAGGCGGAGTATACGTACATACCTGCATACACATCTGTGTATGTGTGTGTGTTTGTGTAATATATATATATATATATATATATATATATATATATATATATATATATATATATATATATATATATATATATATATATATATATATACACACACACACACACACACACGTGTATGCATGTATGTACGTATACTCCGCCTTTGTTGACAAAGCAAACTTCACTCTTAACTCTGTAAAAGTTCCTCCGAGGTACTTTTTATCTTTAGCCCACTTTGAGAATACTTCTAGGAGCAAACTCGCAATTTTGAGAGTCCTTTTATGAGTTAGGAGCAACTTTGAAGGTAATCTTTACTTTGAGGGTAACTTTTATCTTTCAAAGTGTTTATTAATACTGGCCCAAAACACATAATTCGAAAAAGCACCTCTTCTTACGCTTTATTCCCTTTCTGTCGGACCCGTTAAAGGAGAACAATACCATATATGGGAAAGAAGGGCCACGAGTATTTTTAAAGAAAAAAAAATTCTGAGTGTTACGTGCTTAGTAAAAAAAAAAAAAAAAGAAAAAAAAAAAACACGATAGTTGATCAGCTTTCTGAGCCAGATGAAAAGTACATATTCGAGCATAAAGAAATGTTTAACATGTTTCTCACGCCACTGAAAATTTAAAAATGTTGGCAGGCGTCACTCGTGACTGAAACACCTAGTGGCAAGTTATATCAAAGCTGCCTGTTAATGATAATGAGCTATGAACTGAGATTAGCAGTCAGCCGTTAGTGACAACATTATGGGATATGAGCTGAACTGGTACGCATTATCAATTTTCAAGCACTCTTTGACCTTATATAATTTTGTTTTGAATGATTATGAGTTCTTTTTCTGTTTTATCTATATATTATTTTCTTATGAAATACGAAAGGAAATGGTAGAGGGAACACAGGGAGGGTCAGCAGCAGGTTTGTAGCACCTCACTTCCATGGTTGTGTCCCTAGCTGGCTAAATCAACGTCGTCAGCTCCTCTGGTGCCCTTCTTCGTCTTCAGGAGGTTTTCAGACAAAATTTGTTTGTGCAGGCATAGGTGACATGTATTCATTTGAATTTCATTTCATACACACATGGAGATCCGGTAAGCTTTGCAAAATTCATGAGAAAGATAAAAAAAAATAATAAATAAAGAAGCTCAGTGTTTGAAGGAAGACTAAGTAACTATTACCACATTACCTACCAAACTATGTTAGAAAATATTATATGCAGTAGTTACTAATACTTACATTGGTAACTTTCTTGTAATTATTGTTCTTGTAGATGTCCTTCGCAAGTCCAAAGTCGCTGATTTTGACGACGTTGTTTTCATTTAACAGTACGTTCCTCGCAGCCAAGTCGCCGTGCAACACCTGAGGCAGGAAGAAATGGTGCTGTGGTGGCCCCAGTTTTGCCTTTCTTTCTTTCTTTATTTATCTATTCTTGCATTTATGAATTCCTTAGTTTTCTTTGTTAGCTTTCTTCTCTTTCTGTCTTTTGTACTTCTCTTTGACAAAGTGCCTTACTTTTTTTTCCTGAATGTTGATTTTCTTACTTAATTTCTCATTTGTACACATATCAAAGGAACACAAAGGAAGGAAGTACAGCAACAGATATATTCCCCTAGTAAAAGTATAACAGGTCTGTTGTGATGAGCTGCACTATCTGTTCAAGTAAGAGCTTCGTGATTTTCTCTCTCTCTCTCTCTCTCTCTCTCTCTCTCTCTCTCTCTCTCTCTCTCTCTCTCTCTCTCTCTCTCTTGTTATCTGTTATTACCTTCTTGAATGCCAGGTACTCCATTCCTTTGGCGATCTGGTAGGCCCACTCAAGCAGGTTAGTGGAGCAAAGTACATGAGTACCATTCAAGGACTGAGCACTGAGGTAGCCGTCTGACGTGCCGGAACTGGTCTCTGTTTGCATAGGAAAACAATAATATTAGGTACAGCGGTATCAAGGAACTTAAAACTTGAAATAAGCTAAGATGCTGCAAGCGTCATTGTTGCTGAAGCTGCAGTTACACTAATTATTATTCCTATCAAAAATGCATATACTGTATCTTTATGTTTTCTTGTATGTTTTGGTATGTTTTTTTTTTTTCCATTTATTTTCTGGTGGTCACAGAGGTTGTTTGAGCGTAATGCTTGTGCTTTGTCATTTTCTTTCGTCATCTTTCGTTCTCCCATTTAACACTGTAATGTTCACAGGAGACTTTTTTTTTTTTTTATTGCGTGGTTGGCCTGTGATCTGTGTTGATGACATTATTAATATGATAAATTGTATTTCTAATCTTTGTAATTGTTTTGTTCGAATCTGGGAAACAGTTAATTAAGCTTAATTAATATTGATCAACCTCCACTATTACGTAACACCAAGATCTGTCTACGCCTTGCCAGCTACTTTAACTTCATAGTAAATTTTAGCTTTTTTCGTCAACCTCTTAACTGTTCTAACCAATTATTGAGGCTTTAAATACTCATCTTCTGCCTCTAATCTCTTATACATACTTCTTTTCAGCCGTAGTGTTTTAACCAACCAGTCATCCACTCAGGACCATTTTTCTTTTATCTTATTGCTCTATATGAAATACTTTCTATCTGGTATGTATGTAATTTATTAACGAAATATTTATAGAACTCATTAGCATTAACCTCACCAAATCTCGTATCCTTCCATATTTCCCACTCATCCTCGCATCTCTCCTCACCTCTCCCTCATTCATCATGTTCCTAGGCCTCACCTGGCCTTCCCTTTCTGTCCTTTGCTAGTCAACTCCCTGGAGTACCTTCGTAATCCTTCAAAATCTGCTCACCTAAAGTCAGGTACCCTACTTATGATTTTGCTTCAGGAAGCCTCCCATTTCAAATTTATCTTAATTTCAAAATGATTACTGATACATGCTAATAAATGTCCTTCAGCTGTGTGACTCATTTATCTGTTTTGCAGAACTAAATTTAGAATTTTTTTCTCCCAGGTAGGTCCCAAGATTACCTGGTTTAATAGATAGCACACTAAAGCAAGCGCAACCTTACCGCATGGAAGAAAGCTGTTGTCAGAGGCCACGTGGTGGCTGCTGGAGGAAGCCGACACCGTCCTGGCTCGGAATGGGCGACAGCCAGCGTCGCCGTCAGTATTACAAGGGGACAGAAGGTTTGTGGATGTGGCCGGGGGTCCGTCAGAAGTCTGAGTGGTGCCATAGAACACGTTGTCTTGATGAAAGTTGAGATGTGTGTACTTGAGACCATGAGAAGTGTGGCTCCTGGAAGTAATGCAAGGGATGAGTGTTGCCGTCTTGTGCTGTTGTGGTTCACGTCCGTCAGGAAATAGAACTTTTATGCTATATGATAATTATATATATACATATATATATATATATATATATATATATATATATATATATATATATATATATATATATATATATATATATATATATATATATATATATATATATATTTTATTTATTTATTTATTTATTTATTTATTTATGTATTTTTTTGTTTGTGGTGGTTCTTGATGAGTAGTTGTGGTGTTTTCATAGTCTTATATGCAGCAAAGGGTGAGTTGCAAGGTCTGACCTGGGTCTTATATGCAGTAAAGGGTGAGTTGCAAGGTCTGACCTGGGTCTGTTTGCTTGACGTTTTTATTGATGATGTTTTCGATGACTTGTCTGTTTCGTATTCCGGGGACGTGAAGCTTCTATAAGAAAGCATGATCTTGTTTTGCAAGACCTGCGCCAACTATTGTTCGAAGAAGCCATATACATCTCCAATTTAGAGCCATCTATCAACACACAGGCACAACATCTACAAATCATACCCACTTTGAAAAGTAGACCGCGGGAAAGCACCACGTCACCTCGTAGCCAGTGAGGAAGGGGGTCACGTCACCCAGCGGTGCTCACTGCACCGGCCAATCACGGGCCACCACCCGCATGTGCCAGGAGATGCAAACACCTTCACTGCTCTGGACAGTGCCCCAGTCACGCCAGGGTTATCAGACCGGTTCCCGATAAGTTACGACCGATCTGATGCCTTCACTCGGCGACCTGTCAAACGTCCACTCGCCGAGTGGTCTGGTGTGAGGAAGAGGTCTGGTGCAGTCTGAAGTTATCGGAGGTGGGTCTCGACTAGCTGTGAATGGTTCACACCTCCCGAGCACTCGGTGAGTGATCCTTGTGTCTGACTGTGTGCGAGCGGGTCTACTACAAGTTGGGGACCACTCGCTGACTGGTCGGTGACTCGTCCCCGACTGAGAGGTTCATGTATATTTTTTTCAGTTTTGGAAATAAATTGCAGCGTAACAATTATGACTTGAAATAATTCTTGTCATCGTTGGTAAGGATTGTGGACCGCATTCTTGTTACAGGCGCTGTTCCCCCAGGCACGCAAGATACGAAGACGCCTTTATGAATCTCTCTCTCTCTCTCTCTCTCTCTCTCTCTCTCTCTCTCTCTCTCTCTCTCTCTCTCTCTCTCTCTCTCTCTCTCTCTCTCTCTCTCTCTCTCTCAGCACTCGTGTACACAATAAAGGAAAGAATAGTCTACCTTGAGCTGGAGTCACTTCTGTGTCTGGGTCGCGGCTCACGGAAATTCGGGTCGATCTTGTCTTCAGTGTTGATCTGGTTCACGAAATCGCGGCGATGGCGGCGCATGTAG
>NC_087172.1:13669929-13687429 GCF_035594125.1 Scylla paramamosain
AGAGAGAGAGAGAGATCAGCAGCTCACCTTGTTTGATGAACTGTCACTCCACTCAAGTTTCATTGATAAGGGTACTTCTTTAAATTGGTAGATGCAGGTCAGGTTAACACTGGTGCCTTCCCTCACGTAGTACACAACGGTGTCCTCCAGTCCATCCTCTTGCCAAGCGCCCTCCACATCCACCGTGGGCTGGTTAGGCTTCTTGGTTAAATCTTCACGTCGAAGAGCGGAAATGAGACAAGGAAAACGTGAGAAACACACGCACTCACACACACACACACACACACACACACACACACACACACACACAGCAAGCAGTGATAAATGACATGATCACAATGGCTTCATGAGAGAGCGCTACTTACCCAATACAGTGAAAGCAACATCGTTACCTACTCAGCACTTGAGAGAATGAATTGTTTTGGTGTGACACGGTCATGACCACACAGGTCAAACATAAACAGGAAATAGAAAGCAACAATAAACAGACTAGAAATTAAGTGCAGGATTTCGAATTAATCCATTGAAAAATATATTTCTAGAGAAGGGAGGAACGAAACTTTACACAAACAAAAATGGGAAATATATTGAAAAATACATGTAAAAATAATGAAAATGGAGGATAAAAAAGGAGGGGGAAAGACGGAAGCATTTTACATGTAAATATAATGCATGCAGTGGAAAAAGAAGCAAAGCAGAAAGTGATTAGTATAAGACATCACAAGTAGCGAACATAACACATGCACAAAGCAAAAGCAAAAGGCCTCCAGTAAGTATTATAATTTTCTCCATTCCTTTAGCAGCAACTCTGTTAGGTAAAGCTGTGGCTCTAACTTATCGCGGGATGTGAGGTGTTACAGTACATGACCTTGGTAACGTCGGGAAGACTTGGGCAGAGGAAGGGACGTACTCATACAGGGAAAGCAGAAAGCCACAGGAAATAGAAAATATAGTACGCATGATGCCGCTGGAAAGATAAGAGAGTATTTTGATAACGAAGTCGATGAGAGACACTAATTTGCTGTGGCATAATGGATACCTAGCTTGGCTTAAACTGAGACGCCCCGAGTTCGATCCTGGTGGAGAACGAGATAGTAAGACAGTCTTCTCGTAGCCTTCTCTCTAGTACCAAGCAGCGGCACCCTCCAGAGTTGCGTGTTTTGCCTTGGCGCAGTTGATCCGTTCTTTGATAATCATCTTTCTCCACTTTACTCGTGTGTGGCTCCTTAGCTTGGAGAGAGTTGGCTCTAAAGGGGGCAGTTTTATGCAGGTCTATTAAATGTGTTTTATTACTCAAGGCTTCGATTTCCGAAGTGAGGGAGGAAGGCGCAAAGAGAATGTACGGTAGACGTGAAGTCCTTGGCCGAATGTTGCTAGTCTTATGTCATGGTTATTATGGGGAGATGTAGACCGCTCTCTCTCTCTCTCTCTCTCTCTCTCTCTCTCTCTCTCTCTCTCTCTCTCTCTCTCTCTCTCTCTCTCTCTCTCTCTCTCATCACGCCATACCACAAATTTCAACACCAATCTTTAATTGTTAGTCATGGTCAAAATTCGAGTAACCTCCCACACTCACTTGCACTGTATTAAGCGTTTTTCCTTCATTTTGAGACCTCTGAATTGTTAAAAGTCTCATTACAGAATTCGAGAAATGACAGATTTCCAGTATAGGACAGAGGCCATGGGATTCGGAGCCGCCGTGGTATAGTGGTGCCAACCGCGCTTGGGGGCCGATGTGTCCTGTTTCCAAAACAAAAGGTCCTTCGTTAGGAGGCACCGTCCTAGCCGTGAAATAAAAGGATATTCGGATCTAAAAACCGAAAAAAAAATTACTTGATACTGGGGGAAAACACCAGATGCAGTGAAAGTGAGTATGAAAAGCTTACTCGACTATTGACTATGACAACTACTGCTACAGCTTCAACCTTTGATTGCTAAGGACAATTGTTATTCATTTACTAGATGAATTTGCTGAGCATAAATTAAACACTGCTTACGAAAAAAGCTGAGATATTCCACCGCTTCTCTTGTTGTCTGTGGTGTCTTGCAAACCTATGATTCTAAACCCACATCAGACCACCTTCATTATGTTTGAGAAGCCACAGCAATCAAAGGGATAATGACCACATATATAGCAACACGTAACTCCAGACGAGAACCAGCGTAACACCCGCTTAACACAGCCACTGTGGACGCATCCAAAATAACAAAGACGACAGACACGAGAATTATATGCCTGAGTTAGATTAGTAATCATAAAAAAATAAAATAAATAAATAAATAAACGTAACTTTTTTTTAGCAGAACAAAAACCAATGTTAGCATACCAGTAACGTCCATGATCAAAATTCTTTCTTGAGTTTTATGATGATAAGCAGCATTGCACACATAGTGTCCCTCGTTCTTTTTCACGGTGACCTGCTTGATAAGGAAGCCGCTTCGGGGATCGTACTCAGTTCTCTGCTGAGGAAAGTGTTCACTGAGCCACGCGTGAGGATGCGTGGATAGTTGTAACACGAGTGCGAGAGCGGAATGGTGTACACTCAAACCGCTCTTTTGGACAGGGTGGAATCAAAAGCTTTTCGTCTCATCAACTCCTCTCCTCTAACTGACTGTCTTCAGCCTCTTTCTCATTCCCGCACTGTTGCATGTCTAGCTATCCTCTTCCACTATTTTCATGCTAACTACTCTTCTGATCTTGCTAACTGCATGCCTCCCTCCTCCCGTGGCCTCGTTGCACAAGACTTTCTTCTTTCTCTCACCCCTATTCTGTCCACCTCTCTAATGCAAGAGTTGACCATTATTCTCAATCATTCATCCATTTCTCTGGTAAACTCTGAAACTCCCTGCCTGCTTCTGTATTTCCACCTTCCTATGAATTGAATTCCTTCAAGAAGGAGGTTTCAAGATACTTATCCTTCAATTTTTGACAAGACACTTATCCTTCAATTTTTGACTACAGCTTTGGACCCTATTCGGGGACCGGCATCTCAGGGGGCTTTTTTTTTTTTTTCATCGGATTTTTGTTGTCCTTGGCCGGTGTCCCTCCTACATAAAAAAAAAGAAAAACAAATGTGTAAGGTGGCTTGCGATGCCGCGGAAGAGTAGCCATCTTGTAGCCGGCATCATCAAGCATTCCCTGATTAAAGGTGATGTGGAAAATTGTTACAATTATACCCGTGATATGAATTTAGCTGGCACAATCAGTATATTAATATTTGGTCTTGAATTATTTGAAGTCATGAAAAAAGAATGAAAAAGTAGAGATCTGTAAAATTATTGTCAAACCAATAGTTTTACAAATCTCTATTTTTGGCATGGTTAAGTTAGAATTGTTATTATTTCAAATTAATGATGAAACTTCGAGCACGGCCTGTTTATATCAGTACGGTTCTTACACATACAAAAAGCATCAGAGGTGTGGCAACTCAGGCGTGGAATGAGCGCCAGTAGAAACACAGCACGACGCACGTGGTAACAGCGTGTATGCCAGCGCCTCTGGGTTATAGTTTGTATGCCCGTGGAAAGCTGAATGCTGAAGCACCAAATTGGTTTCAGCATGGGAATTCCGCCATCAAGCCAAGATGGGCAGTAAATCAGTTTCCTGGACAAGTCGCGGCCGAGTGAGTAACAAGGAAGCTGAAGCGAAAAGTACATCACGCAAACTTTGGGTAGGTTGAAGATCATCGGTGGACGGCAAGCGTCAGTATCAGGCTTGAAGTAAGATGCAGGGACGTTATACACACACGCAAATAATAATGTCTCTACTTTTACTCTCTGATCGCTCTGGAATAACGACTTAATAAGACACAGTGTGCGGGTCCCTGCCTTGCTAGGTTAGTGGGTTAGTAAGGAAGCTTTGCTTAGCTTAACAACATGTACCTGAGGTGGGCACAGTAGCCTCCACTTGCACATACCAAAGGGTTAACTAAAAAGCAGCCAGGTAATTGCTGGGAGGGAGGAGGAACACAATACAGTGCCACACACACGACCTCTCTCGAACCACTGGATAGTTGCGAAAAGCTAACTGTAATGAACAATTCAGCCTTTTGACTTGCTGAAAAGTTAGCATATCATGTACCAGGAGGGCCGTGTCCTGTCAGTGCCTTTGGAGAGTTTCAGTTATGACTAAAGACAATGTCACAGTACCAGACATCCAAAGAGTAACAAACACACCATTGTCTGGAATAAATCCTGGCATGAACGACCTGGTTTATTTATGATGGCATTCGAAGATTCACATATTTTTTGTGTGGTGTTGTTCTGGCAGACCAGGTATATACCTCTCATCTCAAAGGCGGAAGAGGGAAGAACGCTGCCATCTACGACAAATATTTACTCATGAAAGAGAAAAATAACTTACTTGCTTACCCATTTATTTATGTCTGTATCATTCATTTTCTTTAATTTCTGGCTTTGTAGTTCATAGGAATATCCTTTGCTGGGGATGCTGGTTAATGCTCTTTTGAGAACAAAAGGCTACTGCGTCGCACGCGCACGTGTGTGTGTGTGTGTGTGTGTGTGTGTGTGTGTGTGAGCTAAGCATCGCCGCTTCGTCGCCTGGCGTAAGCAGGCTAACAGTGCATGTCATACGAACTCTCTTTGCCGCGGACGACAACCTCATACGTATACGACTCGTGGTCGTCGTACACCGCTATGCAGGTGAAGTAGGTATATATCTCATCGATCCAGACCGTGAAGCCTTCCCGCGGGTCGTAGTTACATTGCTCCCATTCCTCGCATCCCTGCAAGTTTGGGAGGATGAAGTGATCTGTTCAGAGGCACCAAATCAACCCTGAAGAATTTTGATCTGCGCCGCGTAAGCTCAAACCTTCCTATTATTTTTGTTGTTAGTATTAAACTTAGAATAATTGTTGTAATTCCTAACTTAAATGAGAGAGGAACGAAGTTGAAATTTTTATTATTTGTTTTAATTTAACTTTTTTAAATATTAGCATAAGAATGAGGACAAAGAGTTTAGATATTGACTTCTTAAAAGCAAGAAAATATTGCGTGTTTTGAGACTAAAACGAAAAAAATGCCGAAAGAATAAAAAGCAAAGAATTGAAAAAGGACTAATGTGACGCTGAAGAAGGAAGGTTGATATGTAGATGATTCTACGGAGACTTGTAGAATAGACTTGGGTGATGCTTGTTAGTCACTCACACCGCCAGTACATTTTGAGTGACGGCAAAGTAACAATTATTTATTGTAAAAATTACTTATTGTACGGAAAATCTGCAATCCGACTCATTCAAAGTTTTCTTTATCATCTTTTTATTTATATATTGATTATTATTTATTATTATTTATTTATTTTTTTAGGATATCACTCCTTGAAAAGTAAAAGGAGACCCGCACGTGTGATGGTAAACACACATTTCACGTTGTAGTGCAGCCTTCTCTCGACATCATTTCCTTTAGTCTCAAAGCATCTCTCTCTCTCTCTCTCTCTCTCTCTCTCTCTCTCTCTCTCTCTCTCTCTCTCTCTCTCTCTCTCTCTCTCTCTCTCTCTCTCTCTATATATATATATATATATATAATCGTACTTATATCCCCTCCATTTAGCTTCATGCATTCCCTCCATCAAAACATTCCATGTGTAAGACTCACGTAGGGCTCGTAGTTCTTGGTAAGAGTCATATTCACTTGAGGAAAGGTGGACCTGCAAGGAAGGACGACAGACTCCCTGACCGGCGTGTGCAGCACTATGCCGTTTTGAAACGTCACCATCAGATTCTCCAGGTCTGCAAGGGTTGAAGGTTATTTGAATATGTCGCCATGTAACACAGCATTACATGACCACTTCTTTCGGTCAGTAACCCACACTCGGCAGGATACGATATTGTTCAATGCTCGCTGGCACGCGCCTCGAGGAGTGTTGCTGAAGGGTAACTTAAAGAACCTCAGTGACGTAGCCTTGACCTTCATCCACAGAAAGACAAAAGAGTATAGTTTTATACAACTTTAATAAACTGAGTGAACAGTCTGTTAATTGTTATAATACAGGCGTATTACACTTGGAGACTGAAGGGAATGAGTGCATTGTGTCACGTCAGTATCAAATGATGGTCAGCAGCCATTTGGAAGTTCGTTATTTGCTACAGTATGGTGCCTATACATCATTTTTTTTTTTTTTCAAGCGCTGAGAAGTGCCAAATACAGTTCCCACTTTATTGCCCACAAGAAATAAAACTTGCAATTTTGTGACATGTCTATCGCGATGAGCTGCTCTGCGAAAAGTTCTCTCTGCGACATACCATTGTATTAAAGATAAAAAAAAAAAAAGTACTGTATAGATGACTACTGTGCTGGGAAAGGTGGTGCTACTGTCCTCAGCACTAGTGGCATCGTGACTTACCTTTGACATACAGGTAGAGGGAGGTGATGGCTGGGTCGTTGACATCGCAGTTATTGTTCTCCCTATTCTCACTGGTGTTGAAGACGCAGGAGAAATAACCAACGTGGGATGTATTTACTGCGTCGATCTGGAGCAAGAGAGAGGACCGCATTTTCAAGCTTTTCTTTGTCTCATCTAGCCTACTTGTGATAGGCTTTAGTGAAAGTTATTGGGGGGGGGAGAGGGGGGTTCAAGACTATTTACTTGACTTCAGTGATAGTTTAGTAAGCTGTAGTTAATGTTATTGAGCTTTTCAAGGGTATTTTCATGATTCTAGTGATAATTTTACAGGAATGGTAATTAAGTGGGATCTCAACGCGCCTCCACCATCTTCCTGTATGTTTTGAAAGTTCCCTTCACATTAAGAAGATGTAAATAGATAAAAGCGCAAATAAACACGTGCAAGCTTACCGTGAGGGTGCTGATGAATGCTTTGTTGTCCGTTTTATCGTACAGCTCCTCGTAGTGTTCCTGTAGACGGGGAAAAAATAAAAATAAATAAATAAATAAATAAAACTGACATCCCTTTTCTGCCTTACAATGCGCTACGTTAATTTTGGCATGAGAGAGAGAGAGAGAGAGAGAGAGAGAGAGAGAGAGAGAGAGAGAGAGAGAGAGAGAGAGAATGTGTGTGATAACTTACTGTGGTGAATTTATGATCTGTGCACCAGGCGACAGGGTGAGCAGCGCGGCACGTGAGGTTAAGGGACTCGCCCGCCTCCAGTATCAACTCATCTTGGTTAGGGAAGATCTCAGGTTTTCCCAGCACCGTTCCGCATGCTCCTGGGCAGTTGTTATTATCAGTTATTGGGTCACATGAAACCCACCAGCCACCACAGCTATTGAGTTACGTTAGGTTAGGTTAGGTTAGGTTTTGCAAGGTTAGGATAGGTTAGGGTACGTTAGTTTAGGGTTAGGTTAGGTTACGTTTGGTTAGGACTTAGCTTACTTTTCGTTAGGACAGGTGAGGTTAGGTTAGATTAGGCAAGGATAGGTTAGGTTAGGTTAGGTTAGAGACCACACGAGAAGTAACACGCACACACACACACACACACACACACACACACACACTGACTAATTTTTCAAGGAATGTTTAATTTTAGTAAACAGGATGTTTGTTAATATACAAGACTTGAAGTAATTTTTGACCACAGTAATGCTTTCAACCTTTCAACATGAACACCAGTAACAACAGCAGCTGATGGTGATGAAAGTAATATTACTGTACGTACAAATGATATATCTTTATTAGTAGTACCAGCAGGAGTTATAATAGTAGTAGTAGTAGTAGTAGTAGTAGTAGTAGTAGTAGTAGTAGTAGTAGTAGTAGTAGTAGTAGCAGTAGTAGTAGCAACAGTAGTAGTAGTGGTAGTAGTAACAGTAATGATGATAATGATGATGATCATCATAATTATCATGATGATCATGATTATAATAATAAAAAAATATAATCATAACAATAATAATAATAATAATAATAATAATAATAATAATAATAATAATAATAATGATAATAGTAATAATAATAATAATAATAATAATAATAATAATGATAATAATAATAATAATAATAATAATAATAATAATAATAATAATAATAATAATAATAATAATAGTTATTATTATTATTATTATTATTATTATTATTATTATTATTATCATTATTATTATTATTATTATTATTATTATTATTATCATTATTATTATTATTTTTATTATTATTAACAATATCATTATTATCATTGCATAGGTCGACCAAGCATCGGGGAAGACCTTTGCGCGGCAGCAGATTCCTGTAAGCTAATGGTCATGATGATATCTTCAAGACCCCGTGCTATTATTAGAAAGCCGTCCTTGACTGAAGGCTACGAACACCGCACTGAATGCCTTGCTTTCCAGCCCAGCCCCGTTCATAGTGCTTGTTGTCCTCGTCATGTGAACGTTAATCCTGTTTCTAAAGCACCTAGTTCAGCACACGGGTCTTCTGAGTGACTCTTCTTCACCTTCTTCTTCTTTCACCTTTTTCCCTGAATCAGGGGTTGGCGTCATGTACGAGTCTTCTCCAGTTGTTTTTGTTCCTTGCATCTTCCCCTGTGACACCCATGCTTTGCAGTTCAAACCTAATTTCTGGGTGATTCTGATGCGAGTTAAAACTTTCTTTGGTTTCTTACAAGCCAATTAGCAAGTGAAAAGTGAGTGAATGAGCGGGTGGGCGTTATTACCTGTAAGGAAGATGGAGGAAACGAGGAGGAGGAGATGGAGGGAGGGCGGCATGGTAGGTGACGACGGGAACACCTTCTTGGATGCGAATGAACAGGAGGCGGTCCGGCACCAGACATTCGTAGGTACTGCAGCGGCGATCCTCTACTGCCCTGCCAGCGAGTTACTATGAGGCACCTGCTGGAACAAGTAAAAAGTTACTCTTACTTACTTATTTGCTTGCTTACTTGCTTGCTTACTTGCTTGCTTGCTTACTTAGACAACTGTAGTCAAGTTGCTTAAGTTTGTTTGCAGAATAACGTGTAGAAAATGTAATGTTTGTTTACTTATTGATTGATTTAGTTAGTTAATTTGTTTGTTAGCCGGTTCGTTCCTTCATCCCTTGGTTAATCATTTAGTTAGCTAGTTAGGTTAGTTTGTTTGTTAGTTAGTTGGTTGGTTGGTTGGTTGGATGGATGGATGGATGGATGGATGGGTGGTTCGTTTGTTCTTTTGTACATTCCTTTATTAATCAATTACTTAGCTAGTTTGATTGGTTGTTAATTGATTGGTTGGGTGGATGGTTCGTTAGTCACCGCAACGGAGAGAGAGAGAGAGAGAGAGAGAGAGAGAGAGAGAGAGAGAGAGAGAGAGAGAGCGTCTTGGTGGACACCGTTAGGAAGGGACTTATCTGATAAGCTGCTATCATTGTTGCTTAGAGGGTTAGCGGGATACGCTCTCGCTCGCCTCTGATCGACCAGGTGTGTGTGTGTGTGTTGCTATCCCTACTGCTATTATTCAACAGTAGTAGTAGTAGTAGTAGTAGTAGTAGTGGTGGTGGTGTTGGTGGTGGTGGTAAAAGTATACAAACATACACATGGTATCATAAATACTAAATTAATATAGTACTCATAATAACATTAGTGGAAGAGACTGCCGATATGATTCCTGTAGACAGGTGCACACACACTCGTTAGGTTAGGACACCAGCGTTGCGTCTCTAAGTGACAGAAATATCAAAGAAGGCACAGAAAGAGAGACTGAGGTGGCACGGTGGCATTCTAAGGAGGGAAGAGAACCACGTTGGCAGGAACACAATAGAAAATGGAAGTAGTACACGGAAGAATAAAGGCAGGAAGACCGAAAAAACTGGGTGCGTGAATTAGGATGTAAGACAGAAAGGGAGAGATGAAGCAGAAGTATACAATAGAACCACAAGGAGAAGGTTCATCCAAACTGCGTATAGGACACAAGTTGAGAAGAGGAGAGTTGTGTCCCTTTATGTAAGAATAGATGTGGTATAACGGGCACACTGAGAGGGGAGAGGGTTAGTATTTTCAGCGGAAATATTCACGCTATCACTGACGTCAGGGGATGCCCGACTTCTTGCTCACACTCTTGCCAGGGATTCACTCTTGCCCGCCAGTGATTTTGTTAAGAGTTTGTACGTTTACATATTGTGGTATGCCGTGTGTCTCTGACTGGCGGAAGAATACAAAGATCTGATTGTGTTGATGGAGAGAGAGAGAAAAAGAGAGAGAGAGAGTAGTAGTAGTAGTGGTAGTAGTAGTAGTAGAAGTAGCAGTAGTAATAGTAGTAGTAGTTGTTGTAGTAATAGTAGGGGCGGTAATAGGAGAAATACTAGTAGTAGTAGTGGTAGTAGTAGAAGGAGGAGAAGAAGGATCAGCAACAGCAGTAACAGAGAAGTAGCATAAGGGGTCTGGTGGTGGTGGTGGTGGTGGTGGTGGACAGGATGGTGGGAGGGGCAGTAATGGTTGTTGGGGGGGAGGGGGGGAGGGGGACGGTTATGATGTGTGAGGGATATAACTGTTTGTTCCACGCGACTTTCATGTACTTTTTTTCCTTGAGATGTGTACACGTTCAGTACTTTCCTTTCTTGCACAAAACCTGTATTACGTGTGCATCTCTCTCTCTCTCTCTCTCTCTCTCTCTCTCTCTCTCTCTCTCTCTCTCTCTCTCTCTCTCTCTCTCGGCGCATGGCGTTGTCCGTATCTCATATCAGACATGACTTTTATTTTGTTGTTGTTGTTTTGAAGTTAACTTTACTTAATTATTTATTCATTTTCATCAGGAACTCATTAGTGTTTTCCTTGCAACGAATATACGCTTTACTACCCACAACCAAAAAAAAAAAAAAAAAAAAAAAAATTAAATGAGCATCCTGTCACACACACACACACACACACACACACACACACACACACACACACACACACGCATTCCCCTCACCTCACATCCTCCTGCACGGTGACTCCTCCGCAAACACTCGTAAAAACTGAGATGAAAACTGACAAAGTTATGCTTCCACCAAGGAAAGAAAAAGAAAACGACAATATCACACGGGTCACACTTGTACACTTCCTCCTCTACAACTGTACAATTCTCTTCCCTCCACGGCTGCGTACACTACACTGCTTGAGGAGAGGAGGGGAGAGAGGGAGGGAGAGAGGGAGGGGGTAAGGACACTTCTTCGCTATCTGATAACAGTGATAACGTGAGGGGGACCACAGCGCCCTTGTAGAGGCAAATAACTCTTGGGCAAAGCGAGCGTGATAATGATAGGAGTAATCTTGAAAACGCTCAGGTGTGTGTGTGTGTGTGTGTGTGTGTGTGTGTGTTGCTGTTATTGTTGTTGTTATTGTTGTTATTATTATTGTTATTATTATTATTATTATTATTATTATTATTATTATTATATTATTATTATTATAAGTAGTAGTAGTAGTAGTAGTAGTAGTAGCTGTAGTATTGTCATCGTTATTGTTATTGTTGTTATTCTTCTTATAGAATTATTAATGTTATTATTATTATTATTATTATTATTATTATTATTATTATTATTATTATTATTATTATTTTTATTATCATCATCATCATTATCGTTAATATTATTATTATCATCCTCATCACTATTCATTTTATTATTGTTGTTCTTGCAATTATTATTATTATTATTATTATTATTATTATTATTATTATTATTATTATTATTATTATTATTATTATTATTATCATTATTACTACTACTATTATCATCAACCTCATTATTACTACCCTAAATACAGAATATGGCCGTTACAATCTAATAGAATAATGATAACGATAAAAAAAAAAAAACATTAACGCAGCCATCAGTAACAGATAAAAAATACACCCATAATAATGATGATAATAATAATAATAATAATAATAGTAGTAGTAGTAGTAGTAATAATAATAATAACAATAACACCACTAATAAAATCTGGCATGAGTTAATAGAGAGACAGAAGGAAAAAAAAAAAAAGATAAGAGTAGAGACCTTAAAATAAAAATAAAAAAAATAACAATGATAAAAAATCACGCAAGATGACTCATGTACCTGATACACGACAGGGAGAGATAGCAAGCTGGTGACAGGACGGACGCGACACTCATGAAAAAACTTCTGACGTGCCATATCCCGTAGGACGTCGGCAACCATGGTTTTCCACTGTTCCCTGTCTCTAGTTGCTTGTATCACCTGAGCTGCAGACATTCCTCCTCCAGTCACTCGCACCAGTCCATCCATGTGCTTCTGTCTTGGTCTTCCTTGTGGTCTCTTGCCTTCTATTTTACCAGTTAGAGATAGATGTTCTAGTCCCTCTCTTCTCCTAACATGGCCCAGGAAGCGCATCCGTCTACTCCTAGCCGTACTCATCAACTCTCTTCCAACACCCACCCCTTGCAACACTTTTTCATTTGTTCTTCTTTCAGTCCAAGATATTTTAAGCATCCTCCTCCAGACCCACATCTCAGCTGCTTGAAGTCTTTGTTCATCTGCCTTTCTCATTGTCCAGGACTCACAGCCGTACAACAAAACCTACCATATAAAACATTTCACAAACCTTCTGTCCACAGAAGGTGGACAGAGGTTTCCAAAATTGCATCTGCTTCCATCACTACTGTTCCATCCCTCTTTTTTATTCCAGTGCTAGTTGTTGTTTTCTTTTTGTATGTTATCTCCTTCACTTTTTCATACATGAGCTGTTGGTCTCTTTTTCCCAGTTCTTCTATCTCTTCACAGTTGTCGTTCATCCATATTTCCTTTGCCTCAATACATTTTCGATGAATTTGTCTGTTTAGTACATTATACTGTTCCTCATCTCGTCCTTTAAGCTGTCTTCTTTCATCCATCATGTGCAAAATCTCCTCTGTCATCCATGGTTTCCTTGCTCTTCTCTCCCTCTCTCTCTCTTTGGGATTAAATTGTTTCCTTTGATAGCTTTTTTCTAAACTATTCCATTTTTGTTCTGCCGTCTGTTCTCCTGTGCATTCATCTTTCAGCTGTTCATACTGCTTGCTAACTGCTGTGAGGAGAGGAAGGGGAAGAGGAAGAGGATTTGATCAGAGAGAGAGAGAGAGAGAGAGAGAGAGAGAGAGAGAGAGAGAGAGAGAGTGTGTGTGTGTGTGTGTGTGGTTATCATGTTTGGTACTGCTGTCACACTGATGCTGTCTATCTGTGCCTCCCACCACCACCACCACCACCACCATCACAACCAGCTTGCCCTCCTTCACCAACCACTTACTCTCTCTTTATTTGTGGTGTGTGGAAGACTTGTAGCGATCATATGATGGTAGTTTCATTAATGTTCTGTTTTTTTTTACTTAATTTTCTCCTTTTGAATGAGTGTCAATATGTAAAAGAAGGGTGGACTTGGTTATTTTGTGTGTGTGTGTGTGTGTGTGTGTGTGTGTGTGTGTGTGTGTGTGTGTGTGTGTGTGTGTGTGTGTGTGTGTGTGTGTGTGTGTGTTATTATTATCATTAATGTCATTGTTGTTGTTATTATTATTATTATTATTATTATTATTATTATTATTATTATTATTATTATTATTATTATTATCATTATTATTATTATTATTATTATTATTATTATTATTATTATTTTACTGATTTTTTTCATTATTATAATCTTGGTGGTGACAGTATTGGTGATTATGATGGTGATTCCGTTGTTTTCGTTGTTGGTGTTGTTGTTGGTGTTGTTGTTGTTGTTGTTGTTGTTGTTGTTGTTGTTGTAACCACTATCATCATCATCATCATCATCACCATCATTAGTTCCGAAGCTCTTAATTTTTATGACGCCACGCCTGTGATTGAGAAAACCGGAAATAAGAGTTTTTTTTCTTTTTGCTTTTTTTATAGATAAGGTGACAGCGAAGATAGGTCGCCAAGTTTGCCAGCGCGACGTCCTCACCTCCCAGCTAACGTGACACCACCACCACCACCACCACCACCACCACCACACACTGCAGCTGGGTGTGGCGTACGTACTTGCTTGCACCTCTCTGTAGCGCCCAAGCTTTCACTTTTCCCTCTTTCCACTAATTTATGAGGCTGCTTGTACACCCACTGGCTTGAAATACAGCTACTACCACTATCACCAACACCATCTACTACTACTACTACTACTACTACTACAGACTTGGTAATCAAGCTTTTAGTGATGAGTCATTAGGGAGCTTTAAAAGGTTAGACAAACTTATGGATGAGAATGATAGGTGGAAACAGGTGTGTGTGTGTGTGTGTGCGTGTGTTTCATAAAGCGAGTGTCACGTGGTGATCTGACAGCTTCTTGCAGCTTCCCTTGTTTTCTTATGCTCTTATGTTCTTGTCACGATAATGATAACAACAATAATAATAATAATGATAATAATAATAATGATAATAATAATAATAATAAGAAGAAGAAGAAGAAAAGAAAAAGAAAAATATTGCTTCTCCTTCCTCCCTCCCTCTTCTTCCTGCTCTGCCTTTCATCTGTAACTCTTCTCACAATAATGTACAATTTACTGATGAAACAGAGGTAAATGGAATGCAAATAATAGACAGGTAAGGATGGATGGAAGTTTGGAATACTAAACCCATATCTTAAAACACTGCTCTCTCACCAAGGCTTCTTTCCAAGGCCACAGAGATGACCAGCCGGGTTCCCAAGAGTGTTTCACCTGTTAATAATGTAAAATCTTGTTAATCTGTCACTGGAACTATATAGACACCCTTAAGCCTGTGTGACTTCAACTAGAGTCTTTTGAAAATAATGGAGGTGCGTTGCAGAAGTGTTTGAGAATATGAGCCAAAGAACCTTACTGTAATGTAAAACACTTCTACATTGAAAAGTCTTTAGTAGTTGAAGTCAGACGAGTTTTTAAGGGCGTTTTAATGGTCTAGTGACAGATTAACAACATTTCTACATCACTAACACGAGAAACACTCTTTTGATAATCGGGGTAATTATCTCTGTTCCCTTTGAAAATAGTCGGTGTGAGAGAGCAAAGCGTTTCAAAATACGGACTACAAAGAAATGCGACGTTATCTGGGATTCTCGAGGCGTAATTAGGTGAATCACGGGATGCGAGTGATAGGCCCTGATAGTGGGACGGATGTTGAGGCTTGCTTTCAGATCTGACTTGACGCGTGCTGTGTGTTTTCTCTCTACGGCGGTGTTTATAGTGTGTCTGTGTGTGTGTGTGTGTGTGTGTGTGTGTGTGTGTGTGTGTGTGTGTGTGTGTGTGTGTGTGTGTGTGTGTGTGTGTGTGTTCACACAATAATCATTTAAGAGGAGGAGGAGGAGGAGGAGAAGGTGGGTGAGCACGTTTGCTCTCCACATCCAGATGGCCTTGTAATATCAGTGTGTGCTATTTTTATTGTTAGTATTACGTTTCTTGTGACTGTTATCATTAGTAGTAGTAGTAGTAGTAGTAGTAGTAGTAGTAGTAGTAGTAGTAGTAGTAGTAGTATTGTTATAATAATAATAATAATAATAATAATAATAATAATAATAATAAAAATAATAATAATAATAATAATAATTATTATTATCATTATTATTGTTATTATTATTATTATTATCATCATCATCATCATTATTATTAGTTTGTACAGGATGTGTGTTCGTATGATTATATTACATGTGATTTTATGAAAGTGTGCGCATCATGGAGTCAGTGGTTCACTGCATTCGTTTTATGTTAATTTCAGCTTTATGAGTATTTCTAAACATTATATACCATCCTCTCAAATTCTTTATTAACTTTTCGGAACTGTACAATTCTACTTTGATATTTTTTTTCTATGTCCTTTTCTTCGCCCCTTTTTAAGCAAATGTTTGTTAAAATGTCCGGTGCCTGTTTTATTTACTCCATTTGTTTTAATCCAAGCAAGGGTCTTTGTTACCCTACACAGTGCTAAGATATAAACAGTAAAAAATATGTCATTTTATATAGACATAATAAAGTGAGGGAGGCCAGGGAGTCTATTGGAAGCACAACAAGGGCGTCACATAGCACGGTTTGGGATCCACCGCTCCGGACAATGGGAAGAGACGTTGACAAGAAAATTAGTGCTCTCTCTCTCTCTCTCTCTCTCTCTCTCTCTCTCTCTCTCTCTCTCTCTCTCTCTCTCTCTCTCTCTCTCTTTCTCTCACTCTCTCCAGCGCCCATCCTTTCAGTTCATAGAAGGCATGTTTTTTTTTTGTGTTTTTTTTTTTCATTTTGTTTATCTTCCTTTTATAATTGCTTTATTGAAATTTCTTCTTAACATTTTTGGGGTAATTCATGATGTCAGATTAATACGTCATGCCTTGATGTGTTATTTATTTATTTATTTACTTGTTTATTTGTTTGTCTACTTGTTTAATTATTGTTATTAAGCTTTAAGTAGTTACGTTAAGTTAGGTTAGATCAGAATGGACTAGGTTAGGTCATATTTGTTTAGGTTTGATTAGGTTAGGTGCGATTAAGGATTAGATTAGGTTAGGTCAGGGAAGGGAAGGTCAGGTCATGTCAGTCTTCTTGGTTTCCTCGGAGGATGCGGTGACGGGAGAAGGAGCTGAGAACGTGACCCGCCGTTCTTTCTCTTTCCCAGTAAAGGATGTCATTGTTTTTGTTTCGTAAATGTCGCAGGAAGGGGATGTATTTCAAAATGTCACTGCACTTGCCTCTGTTCCAGCTTCGGCCTACTGCGTGTGTGCAACTTCCCCAGCTGTGGCGTCCCGTAAATACTGATAAAACGATCTGAAACGAGCTTATGTTATTTCGGAAGACGATTCAGACGGTGGAAAGCAGAGGGAGTGGAGTGCTGCAGTATTTTTTATAATGTATGTTCGTTTATTTTTGTTCAGTAAGACTTTCCATTTTATTCTTTGCGGCGTCTCCTCAAGCTTGATAAAACTACCTGGTACAAGTTTATATTATTTTCGAAAGACGCTTGAGACGAGGAAAGGAGATTAGAGGGAAGTGCCTGTACTTTTATGTTTAATCAGTGAGACTCTCTGTTTTCTTCTTTTCACTGGCATGGCATCAGTGACAAGAGGCATGAGAGAAGGAATGCATGAACAGTGAATAACTTGCCATTTTATATATATATATATATATATATATATATATATATATATATGTATATATATATATATATATATATATATATATATATATATATATATATATATATATATATATATATATATATATATATATATATATATATATATATATATATATATATATATAATTTTGTTCCCCATGCCCGCTGCCCCCTTCTACATAAATAAACAAATTAATTAATTAGTTAATTAATAAAAACTAAAAAGACCACACTGAGTCAGAAGTCACTGAACCAGAATGTGTACGGCCAGAATGTGAGACGGCACTGGCAGCGGGGCGAGTGACTTCACAACCCTGTGGCTGCGCCTCCATGTACGCTCAACACAATCGTCCAGGTTTTCTCCCACAAGGTAACAAGCCTCAGTAATATGCTACAAACATGTACCATAGATTTTTTTTATTTATTTTTTTACGCTTGAGGAGCCGCCATAGCAGTTAGAAGACACGTGATAAGGCTTGTTTCCCTTCTTTGGTGAT
>NC_087172.1:13692429-13729929 GCF_035594125.1 Scylla paramamosain
GTAGTAGTGTTATTTTTATTATTATTATTATTAGTAGTAGTAATAGTAGTAGTAGTAGTAGTAGTAGTAGTAGTAGTAGTAGTAGTAGTAGTGGTAGTAGTAGTAGTTATTGTTGCTATTATTAGTTATTCCTGTTTATTATTAATTATTATTATTATTATTATTATTACGCTCTTATGCACATCAAAGTGCAATGGAAAAGTGTATTAATGGAAATTCTGCACACACACACACACACACACACACACACACACACACACACACACACACACACACACACACATAAACGCAGGGGGGGGGGAACCTATTTATTATAATTATGTTGTCACATCCTCCCTGTGCACAGGCGTTTAGCTACAGAACTGTTTCATATTGGCAAGACTCAGTAGTAGTAGTAGTAATAGCAGTAGTAGTTGTAGTAGTAGTAGTAGTTATTATTGTCACCTCCAGTCTTCCTCGATGTCATTGAACACCCACTCCGGGTATGGGTAGGCACAACCACCGCTCCACCCCTCAGCTCTCCACCCGTCGCTGTGTGCCCGCTTCACCCTCGGACAAGGGAATGAGATCTCGACACCTGACCCTTTCCACATTAACTGACGTGGGCGGAGTCTCTCTTAACCCCCCCCACCTCCATTCATCACAACAGTAGCTTAAATAATCATCCACAAAATCCTTTATCAAATGACACACAGAAGAAAGTAAATACACTACAATGAACATATTGAATATACAAAAATGTGTATACAGGAACATAGGTAAAAGAACATAGCAAGATACAACACCAAATGGTCCATTATAATTTTAATTCCTGACACTTAAATTACCTTCTAGTGCCGTCTCAAATGATAAGAACCCTCTTTAATTTACCATCAGTCCTTAAATATAAATAACCATCACCAATTTAGGAAGAGTGGTGAACTAGTGGTAACGTTGTTGTTGCCGTTGTAAGTGATGTTGTAATAGTAGTAGTAGTAGTAGTAGTGACGATGTACTGAACACTATCACCAGCTAGGGACAGTCTCTACGTGCATCGCTCACTCTCTCACACCACACACACACACACACACACACACACACACACGATCCACATGGCAAATCACATCAGTACATCACATCTCATTCACCACACCACACAATCATGTGCCATCACCACAATGGGAAGCAAAGCAGCAGGTCGTTACAATTATAACGACGAACTTGAAAACTATATTAGGCGAACAGTTTTTTTTTTTCTCTCCTTTTACGCTTTGAGTCCATAACGCATGTCAGCTTGAATGGTCAGCCTGTAGAATTAAGCTTGTAAACTTATTTCTTAGAGACGTGCGTGGTAGAGCAGAATGGGAACTTATTCTCAAACGGATTATTATTATTATTATTATTATTATTATTATTATTATTATTATTATTATCATTATTATTATCATTATTCTCATTAATATTGTTGTTATGCAAGAGTTTCAGCAACAAAGCTAAGAAAAAAAACAAATAATAAAACAAAAAGAGAATTAACAAATAATGATCTAATCCCTTTAAGAAAAGTGTCTAAGAAATAAGTCCAAAATTACGTGTATTGTGAAGTGTCTTGAAAGAGCTAAAGTCATTGAACATAAGAACATAAGAACGTAAGAAATAAGTGAAGCTGCAAGAAGCCACCAGGCCTACACGTGGCAGTCCCTGTGTGAATCATACCTACCTGTTTCCACCTACCATCCCCATCCATAAATTTGTCTAATCTTCTCTTAAAGCTCCCTAATGACTTAGAACTAACAACTTGATTGCTGAGTCCGTTCCATTCATCTACCACTCTATCTGAGAACCAGTTTCTTATCTCTTTTTTTAAATCTAATTTTTTTCAAGGCTGGAGGAAGTACGGAAGCAGGCAGCGAGCTCTAGAGTTTACCAATATAAGAAGGAGCGCAAGACTGAGATGAGCATCGAGCTCAGGCCTGATGGCAGCTGGTGGATCTACCGCCACTACACGACCGCGGAAAGACGACCAACTTCCTGTGGTACTCCAGATCAAAACCTGCTTTTATCGCATCCGCGCAGTAATCAGTCCGCGAGAGAGAGACTCGAGAGGGGATCGGCCCGTATTTTTAAACGCTTTGGTTTCATCAGGAATATACTGATATATTTATGAAGATTAGACAGATTTATGGATGGGGATGATAAGTGGAAATAAGTAGGCATATTTCATACAGGGATTGCCACGTGTAGGCCTGATGGCTTCTTGCAGCTTCACTTATTTATGTTCTTAAGTTTTTATGTACTGTATTCAAGGGCCACAGAGGTTCGGACCTTTTATTGGCTGTACTTATGATTTGTTCAGTGAAATTGTCAAGGGTTTCTCAAGTGAAGTAACGAATGTCGTACTGACATTTGCTTTGTGATGCGAGACATGTTAGTCATGCGTGATATAGAGACACCAGTAGAGCTTGTGACGCACTGCCGCTGAGAGAGAGAGAGAGAGAGAGAGAGAGAGAGAGAGAGAGAGAGAGAGAGAGAGAGAGAGAGAGAGAGAGAGAGAGAGAGAGAGAGAGAGAGAGAGACAGTCAAACAGACTAACATAAAGCTTAACAGACAGACAGACAAACGGATGGACAGATAACAAACATAGCTGAACAAAGGAGCAGAGTTTACATTTCCGTTGCAGTTAGTACTGGAACTGTTCTGGCCACTCAACGTTTTGTCATACTGTTACCCCTTAGAGAGAGAGAGAGAGAGAGAGAGAGAGAGAGAGAGAGAGAGAGAGAGAGATGTACTGAAGCCAGCTTGTCCTTGGGATTTCCCGGGATGTGGTATAAATAATTATTTGATAAGCTGGGGAGAATAATATACTTCATCCCTCTTTGACTTCACTGCTACATGCTAATAATCCACAGGTGGTGATGAAGCAGTGGTACTAGACGATTTTACTGAACAGTTTTAAAACCACAGGCATTAATTAGCAGCATTATTATTGTTAGGACTAATTCATCGCTTACGCAGTTTTTTTTCTTTTTTTCTTTTTTCTTTTTTCTTTTCTTTTTTTTTTTTTTTACGTAAGAGGGTCACTGGCTAAGGGAAACATAAAAAAAAGGGGGAAAAAATCCTAGTGAGGTGCCAGTCCCAAAAGAGATGTCGAGAGAATCATCGAAAATTGAAGGATAAGTGTCTTTCAAAACTGTGGTGTAAGCTTGCACCACCACGTTTTATTAACTTGAGGGAAGTCATGTCAGTCAGAAGGTAAACATGGAGCCTCACTTCCCTTCACAGATTAACACGAATTCTCAAGGGACTTTACGACTATTTATTATTCATATTGCCCGCTTCCCGTCCCTCTTTGGTCTGCCTTCTTGAACGATTTAGGCTGTCAGAAGGACCATTTTCAACGGCCACCGAGATTATTAGTCAGGTTGTCATTGGTGTTTATCCCACTGACGATATAGAAGTCTTGTTGAACCTACATTGTCACTTCAATCATGAGAATGCTCTTGAAACCACAATAACTTCCAGTACAGACGGCTACTTGTAAAAATACGACTTGGGAATGCTTTGGAATATTGTCTGCATGTTGGTGATCTGTGCCAGCTTCTTAATTGTGTCGTTCCTTCATTTTCCACACCATTGTTGTTGGATTAGTGTTCCATCACGAGTGTCTTTATGCAGTGCAGCTTTAATTCTCATGTTCATAATGTTTTGATATGCTGGTCTTCTCTTCGGGTATCATTGCTGTTTTCTGGTATCAGCCTGCAATGATTGTAAGATGAGTAGTCCTGAAGTGCCACCAACATTCTGGGGACTCAAGTGTTTTCCTCTCATTGCAGAACACGTGCCTCGATCCTTCAACCTGCTCACTAATTTTTGTCGCCTGTCTGTGTCACCTCCCCGTCTCGTTTGTCAGTCTCATTCCTGCACCATCTTTAGTGTCATTCTGTTAGTGTTATACTTTCTAATTTGTGTATTGGCCGCATGACGTCTGCACCTTTCCATTCGTCTGGTGTGTGTCTGCATGCCTTGGTCTGCCTCCTAGTCATAGTTGTCAATTCAGGCTTTCACAAGGCGCTAGGTCCACCTTCAAAAAGCGCTAAAACTTTTCGAACAAGAGTAAAAAAAAATGTGTTAAACTTTTCAAAACAGGCAGATGGTAATGCGCGTGTGTGTGTGTGTGTGTGTGTGTGTGTGTGTGTATGATATTACTTAAGAAAGACACTAACGTCGACCTGCTGGGCAAGGCAATGGTGGGTGGTGAGTCAGTGAAAGTGTGAGACATTATATCAAACGGTTTTCAGACTTGTACTCTATGACGTGGTGGTGCGGGGCAAGTACACCACAATGCTAACATTCAGATAGATAAATAGTTAAGTTGAATAAGATATCAGTTTTCCATTTCAAGATCTATATATTATAAGAGAGAAGGCAAAGGGTAGAAAGAGAGAGGGAAGAGAATAGAAAGAGTGAGGAAAAGAGAATAATATAGAGAGGTAGGGAAAGAAAATAAGAAAAACGGAGGGAAAGAGGGATGATGAAAAAGGAAACACACACACACACACACACACACACACACACACAGAGAGAGAGAGAGAGAGAGAGAGAGAGAGAGAGAGAGAGAGAGAGAGAGAGAGAGAGAGAGAGAGAGACTATATAGTTCAGTATCCATTATCTCTATTAACTTCACCTTTTTGGATAATGAAACCAAACTCATTAAAACAAAATTCTAACGCATTACAGCATCGGAAAAAAAAATATATATATAATAATCAACTTTCCAGTCTCACGCGTTCATTGACACACGAACAATATTTCACATACACGCTTATCTCAAGAAATAAAAGAAAAAAAAAAAAAAAAGTATCCCTACATTTATCAAATTGTTTTTTCTTGCAAATATAAGGAGATTGAGGAAATACAGAAAGTTGGTTCAGAAGAAGCGGCAGTGAACGCGGCACTGTGATGGCCGCCGGTGGAGCAAAACAACAAGCAAGATGGAGAAGGACAGAATGAAGTTATCCCTGACGCTGTTCCTCCTATTGGCCGCTGCTGCCCTGGTGGTGGACGCCAGGAAGCACAAGCTGGAGATCAAGGTGGGCGTGGGACGTGGGCGTAGGCATGGCGGGCTGCATAGGGTGAGGGCGGGGCGTGCCAGCTGCTGCCTGTTGTGTGCTGAGGGGCAGGCTGCGGGGGACGGGGAGGCGCTGTGGGTGCTCCCCTGTGGTACTCAGTGCGACACGTAGAGCAGGTCAGACGTGACAGTGGGTCCTATGCAACACCAGGCGTTGGTTCTGCCCTGTGTGTGTGTGTGTGTGTGTGTGTGTGTGTGTGTGTGTGTGTGTGTGTAAAAAAAAAAAAAATAAATAAAAAGTGGTCCGTCACTGATATCAACTGGTTTCATACAATACCTCCGTGTTTTGTCACCTTGGCAGTGCTTATCAGGCTTGGGGAGTGGTGGCAGGGCGGGACACACACACACACACACACACACACACACACACACACACACACACACACACACACACACACACACACACACACACACACACACACCACCCAACACTAATTTTGCCCGCAGTCTGGTATACTAGCAAAGGTCACACTGAGGTCTTTGCATCACTCAGGGTTACAGAACAGTAAGAGGTTTTGAGAACAGTCCAGCCAGACATTTAAGCTTTTAACTGTAGGTGGAATGTTTTTAATCTCCCTTATCCCCCCCCAGCCGTATTCACCAAGCAGGTGTGAAGGGTGACAGGTCGATGTGATTTAAATTGGTGGTGGCACAAAGCTGACAGGACAGCATCAGAAGTTAATGCAGGGCTGTACGTAGGTCAGGTCACATCATGACTGAACAAAGAATCAGGTTCTCCATTACAAAGCAGTGAGAAATTAATCCGTTTATAAATATGGGAGGTGGACATAATGACGGATCAAACCTTCAGAAAAAAAAGATTTAATCCTTTGTTTGAGTCTCCACTACACATTCACACAAATTTCATGGAATTCACAATATCATACATTTACACCAACAGACAACTATCTAAGCTTTAAGAGCCATGGGATGTACCACATGCCAAGAGGTACCATTCAACTGAAGTCTCCATTAAATTGCTGTATATTTATATTCATGTATGTATATGCCTATATACATACACACATACATACATACATACATACATACATACACACACACACACACACACACATATTCATACATTACATAAGAACATAAGAATAAGGGAGGTTGCAAGAAGCCATCAGGCCTACACGTGGCAGTCCTGCATGAAATATACCCACCTATTTCCACCTATCATCCACATCCATAAATCTGCCCACATACATTTCATAAGGGCTCTACTCCCTCTCAAAAAGTTGAATAAAGATAAGTTTCCATCATTGACACTCCAGACTTAATTACCCTCAGATTGTCTTTCCTGATGTTATCTGTTGAACCCATAAGTACTGTAAACTTGAGTCCATTAAATCAATGAGTTATTGAACAGTCATTTTAATAATCCTGAAGGGAAGGTGAGGGAGTGCAGTGGCCCCATAGTCAGTGTTAGGTAGCAAGGGGAAGTAGTAATTACACTGAGTAGGCGTCATCATTGTAAGCATCAGGAGTACATGAGAATCTAGATATCATTAGTGTCGTTCATCTCACCAAATGCATACAATTGTATTTTTATATTCAGTTTTTCTATTCTGCATTTATGTTTAATAGACTGGTGTGCATTTCAAGTTCCTGATAATGACTGAAGAAGCTATGAAGTACTGACACTTAGGGTGATTGGTGATGCAAGGTGGTATGTACATGAAACGCTCAGAAATTTAAGCTTTAAAGTTGGATAAAAATGTACTTAGGGGGAGAAGAAAACTTTGACTCAAATCCTGTGTGAATTACAACTTGGAGAATACACCTTAAATAAATACAACTAATTAAACAGGATACAGAGTCCCACAAGTAGTGAAATGCTGTTTTGTTTCAGAATGACAAGCGGCCGTACTTTCCCATCAGCACCTTTGGTTTCTACCGCCTCGGCCACCTTGTGGTTGACGTGCACAAGTTCAGGGTGACCCCCAATGATGCGGAACAGAAGGTGTGTTAGATTTCCCTCTTGGTTTTCTCTCTCTTCCTCTTAGTAAAAATTATAGTGGAACATCAGGTTGTAGAGTAAACATGAAAGTGGAAACCATGCTCTGAGAAGTGCCTTAAAGAGAATGTGGAGGTTTACTGCATGAAGTTGATTAATTCCAGATGTGTATTCTGAAATTTGCTTGTTGTTTATGCTTTACAATTATCCTAGTTTATCATTTTCATTCTTGTCGCTTTTCATTGCTGTAACTCACGGATATTACTGTTACTTATTGTCTTTCGGTGAGGCATTTTAAGTGTATTTGATGTTTGAACAAAAAATCACATTCTTTAAGTACTGTGTTTGTTTTTGGTTATGATGGCTTCACTGGATCATTGTTTTTGGTTATGATGGCTTCACTGGATCATGTCCTTGCTGACTCTCCCTCTGAATGGAAATGCATATGTGAAGGTCTTTGTATGTGGTAGCTGTATTGACTTGTTTTTTTATTACTTTATCTTTTTAGCATTTTACTTGATATATTGGCTGTAGAAGGCTTTGAAGTACATGCAGGTAATTGTAAAGGTTTGAGAAAAGAGGACACATTACTGGAACACTGAAGGAGGACTGTACTTGCCTATATCATTATTGTGGTATTTGTTATATAATGCCTTCCAGTGTCATTAGAATCTTAGACATTAATATCCTTTTATATATTATTATTAGTATCATTTCCTGTCTGTAAGGGAGGCTGGCTAAGGACATAGAAACTAAAGAAAAGCCCTCTCAATTGTTGCTTGCAGAAAAATGTGATAAAAGAGATCTACAGAGATATAGAGTAGATAGCTTCATATGTATGTCTTGATGTTCCTTGAAATATGCCATTAGTCCTTTTATTTTTAACCTTATTCAATCACAATTTTTTTTTGGTCTGGAGTTTGTTTTTCACTTGTGTTACTCCTGGATTGCTGTAACTAATATATATATATATATATATATATATATATATATATATATATATATATATATATATATATATATATATATATATATATATATATATATATATATATATATCCTCTGTAGTGTATTTATGAAAAGACTGGTCATATGTTGAGTATGAGGGTTGGTGGTGAGGGAGGAGGTGGAGGAGGAAGAGGAAGGTGAACAGGGAAATTATAATGTCAGTGGTGATCTTTGTGGTCCACAGTTTGGATTCATCCTGGAGAAGATTGCCAACTCTTACAATGAACCTCACCCAGAGAAGTGCCGACTGCTCAACCTGCAGCCCAACGACCAGCTGGTGCAGCACGTCTTCTTCATATTTGACCTGAAAAACAAGCAGTAAGTTTGCTTCTGAAAAGTAGACAAAGCTTTCTTGCAGCATTTCAACAAAGCATTATTGGCTGCCACACATTCATTGACCTGCAGACTGCTGGCCATTGAGCCTTGACCCATCTGCAGTGCTGCCTGAGTTTAAAGTGTCTTTTATTTGCTGGAAAAAGGAACGTGCATAATATGGAAATAGAAAAGAAACAAAAAGTAGGTCAGCATAATGAAAAATTATCGACACCAATCTTGTATATTGTGTTGCGAGGCTGCGCAGTGTGCTGATTGGTGGTGCTAATGGTGCCACTGCTGTTATCACCAGCTGCATGTAGGTGTTATCAATTACTGAATCTTCCTCAGACGTGATTGATAACATCTCACTATCAAAGGTGGATAACTTGGCATGTAGGCATATATCTTGTCACTATTCAGTCCATGCCATGATGCCATAATCCTAAAAAAGTAATAACCTGAACTGCTCCCTCTCCCAAGTGTTGCACCAACATTTTAACACACATGGGGACCAGAAGGAAGGATGAACTTGGCTTCTCTCTCTCTCTCTCTCTCTCTCTCTCTCTCTCTCTCTCTCTCTCTCTCTCTCTCTCTCTCTCTCTCTCTCTCTCTCTCTCTCTCTCTCTCTCTCTCTCTCTCTCTCTCTCTCTCTCTCTCTCTCTCTCTCTCTCTCCATCAAGGCAGTAACCTTCCAGATTTTCAAAAATTGCTGCAGCCTGCTGTATAATTTGCAAGATATGACTGGTTCATATAGCAAACGTATTCACACAAATTAGTCACAAATATTAGTTCTGCAATTTTTTGGCATTTATAAGCTGTTTCCAATGACTGTGTAGATGCACAAGTAAATGTAAATGTAAATAGTAAATCAATCAAACAAAAAGTACAACAAAAGCAGTGTTCCACTCAGCCAGGCATGTATTCACCAACATTCATCACCACAAATTTACTGTACCTTTCCACTCGATGCAGGGTGTACCTCAACTGCAGCGATGACATGGCCCAGTTGCACGTGTTCAACGACACAGCGAAACTTTGGGAAATACAGAAGGTGGAGGAGCTGGCCAAGTTCAATGACAAATACCTCTTCAACAAGAAGGTAATAATGGAAGTGTGTTGTGTGTGGTAGTGGTGGTCTGCCTCACACCATGTTATCTCTAAGTTTCCCAGCCTGGACATTATTTACATTTACCTGGTATAAACCCTCTGAGGAGCTTATTGGTGTGAACTGATTGCCTTGTGACAAAAAGGGACTGATGAGATGGATGTACAGTGTTGGTGTGAGGGAAGAGCCAGCAGGTGAGGAATAGTGTGCTCTGGTGCAGGGGTGAAGGTACATTGTGTTGGTGTGGCCTCGTGGAAAGGATTACATGAGTGGATGAAGAGTGCTGAATGTGGGAGTGCTAGGAGTTATGCCAAAGAAGACATTAAATGAAGTCTTGGAAAAGGATCTAAAAATCTAAGGGCATGATTGATAGAAACTCCTTCAATTTATGTAGTAATTAATGCTGGCTTTCCTTTCACTTTTCATGTGGTAATGCAGGTGGAGCGGCACAGGAGGGACGTGAGTAACAACAACACTCAAGGTAAGCTTACACTGTTAGTCAACCTTCACTCAGCATTGCACATAGTCTGTGACCTAGAGTACTAGTTTACCTTTTATTTTACTTCCCATGGGTGAAGGCATGATGTAAGTTGCTATTTTGAACATCAGTTTGCACTAAGAATTTAACCTCGATTTGCAGTGAAAATGTTACATGACTAAATTGGAGACATTGCATTATTTGTACTTGTCATATTATAAGGTGTAATGCCTAGTAGCTAAATGTTTATTCTACAACACTGGTCACACCTCAGCTGTTATGTTATGCAGTTCCGGAAGGATATAGGCATACACAAAGGAGTACAAAGGAGAATAACAAAAAAGACGTGAATGATGAAAAGTATCCTTTACAATAGAGATTGGAGCTTTTAAAATTTACATTTCGTAGAGAAGTGCAAGTTAGAAGGGGATCAGATAGAGGTCTTCAAATGGTACGGGGGATATAACAAGAGTGACAAGCAAAGTCGTCATGGATAGGATAAGCAATACTGTGTTCAAACTTAATATTGATTGCATATCTTTTTACATTCAGATAAACTTTTCATCCACACATAGAAACATGCATATACACACAGTGGCCTCTTATTTTCCTCACATGTAGCAATGTTCCCCACACAGTTGATGGCACCTCTATCACCACCACCACTGCCACCATGAGAGGCCCTTCAGGAGACTTGTTCAACCAGAAGTGCAATGAAGTGAAGATCAATATGACCAAGGATGGAGACTACTACAGCTTCAAGGTGGAAATCCTCTCTCTATCTTGTCAGTGGAGTGGTTGTGGGAAAAATTCACCAGGGGAACTACTTACAGTATATTTCTCAGTTCACTCTTCTGTAGATCTTGAGACCTCCTTTTAATTTTGTCTGTAAGCAAGTTGAGGTATGTTTTGATTGAGAAGCTTTGCATGAATTGAATTTGTCTTCAGGGGTGAGTGAAAGACTTGAGGTGAGTCTTTCTAACTTTTTTGTCTTAGGTACTAGAATTCTCCTTTCAAGATTCACTTTTGTATACATTTATATTGCTTGTACCATTTCAGCTGTAGAAATGATAATGTATATGAACTTTACTTCTTTTCTACTTTAAAAGATAATATGACTCAGATACTATAACAATTATATCAAATTTGCTAGATGTGGTAAGATCTTTTCTGCAGCTTGTAGTGGCATTCTTTTCAGTATTTTGGTCTTGATATAAACAGTGATGTCTTGATTATGTGGAATGTTTGAATACCTCAGTTGAGAGAGCAGTCAGGTTTAGTAAAAGATGGTGATTCTTCTTCCAGTTTGTGGTGTATGTAGCTTTGGAGAAGGAGGAAGGACTGTACAACCTGCACTTCCATAACTGCATGAACTATGGCCCCAGTCCAACACCCTCTGCCATTGACATGTTCCTGGAGGTGAGGCGCAGAGCTGCTTGGGACATGAGAGTGTGGCATTACAAACCTTCATGTCATGGCTTCCTTTGGAGAGTCACCATCCAAACTCTAAAAGAGGGAAAAGTCAGCAATGCTTGTGATTTTTAAGGGTAGCAGGACTTAAAAATGGCATTGTAATAGTAAAATTAATAAAATGAAGGCAGAAAACTGTGAGAGAGAGAGAGAGAGAGAGAGAGAGAGAGAGAGAGAGAGAGGGTGGGGGGTTGACATAGTTTAAGATTTAATGGACAAACCTCGAATGTGGATGAGCAAAAAATATCAATGTTAGAAAGATCTGTTTGTGCATTAGGCTGGCATCTTTAAATGGGTGGTAGCTGAGATGCATCTCATCTTGGTGTTGGAATAATCATCAGGAGGATCACACACTAAAAAGAAAGGAAAATCCACAGCACTGACTACAATATCCCTTCCTTCCTTGAAACCAGATTGAGGAGAAGAACCCTGATGACAACTACCTGTCTGCCGGGGAGATGCCTCTGCCAGCCCTCTACTTCATGATGGCTCTCCTGTTCTTCCTCTCGGCATGCTTCTGGTTCTTCCTCCTCAAGAAAAGCAGGTAAGGTGTCGCTCTTCAGGAGATATGCCATGTATTTTCCATTGCTTTTGAGCTCGGCAGTAGTGAGTAAATTGATTTTGGATAATACTACTGACTTTTAACTTTTGATCAGCATTTCTTGTGGCAAGATTAATCTTATTGTCATTTGGTGTAATGCAATCAAAACTCAAAGACTAGAAGACTATTGTAATAGATCTAAATGTAAGGTGATGTCTGTTCTCAGGAGCTCCATTATGCAGTTAGTATGGCAGAGAAGCATTCATTTGCACATGTCCATACATTTCATCCTTAACACATTGCACTCTCTCTCTCTCTCTCTCTCTCTCTCTCTCTCTCTCTCTCTCTCTCTCTCTCTCTCTCTCTCTCTCTCTCTCTCTCTCTCTCTCTCTCTCTCTCTCTCTCTCTCTCTCTCTCTCTCTCTCTCTCTCTCTCTCTCTCTCTCTCTCTCTCTCTCTCTCTCTCTCTCTCTCTCTCTCTCTTTCATTTTCTTTTGCATATTCCTTCTCTCAGTCCCAAGCATTGATCCCACCGCAGTCCGTCTTGAGACACCAACATAATCTGTATCCGACTCAGGAGATCAGTGACACAGCAAACCCTTTCCTAGCAAACCTTTTCCTGTACCTCCAGGGACCCGGTGTTCAAGATCCACTACCTGATGGGGGTGTTGGTGGTGATCAAGTCCTTCAGCCTCCTGTTCCATGGAGTCAACTACCACATGATACAGACTCGCGGTGTCCACATGGAGGCTTGGGCTGTCATGTACTATATCATGCATTTGTGAGTCCATGGCCAGTATTTACTTGTAGCTCCAGCAGTCTGTTGTGTGAAGGTCTGGAGTACATTTATGTGAATTGCTATGCTCAGTGGTTTTTGCTTTCCACCATCAGAATTGTATTGTCTTATCTCTCTGTGCTTTTGAATCTTTTATATAAAAAATCATGCATCTTTTTCCCTTTGTACATAGTGGTGGGGTTGTATTAGGGATAAGAAGGAGAAATGCTATGCTCTCTCCTCCCTCCCTCAATAACATTTTATCTGTGTGGTGTTCCTGCAGGCTGAAGGGTGCCTTGCTGTTCACTGTGCTGGCTCTGATCGGCTCTGGCTGGGCCTTCATCAAGCATGTGTTGTCCAGTAAAGAGAGGAAGATCTTCATCATCATCATTCCTCTCCAGGTAATGCTTGGGGAGCTGTCCTCTGTTACTTGTATTTGGAAGCCATGTGTGTATTTCTTATATTCAGAGGCTGGTATATTATGTCATGGATAAGTTAATTAATTACGAATTTTCTTGCTCTCTTTTTCTTTATATGTAGAAGATGTAAAGTCTTTGAACAAGAACAAAATTTATGTCTCCATGATGTTATAAAGACAAATTGAGAATTTCTGTAAGTGATGTGATGCATGATGCATTCCTTCAGATCATTGCCAATGTGGCCACCATCATTGTGGAGGAGACGGAGGAGTCCAATGAGGAGCATGCCGTGTGGTTCCAGCGTCTCATTGTTATCGACTTCCTGTGTTGTGGCGCCATCCTGCTGCCAGTGGTGTGGTAAGTCCACCTGTCAGGCCTAAACACATGCCTCTATCAAAGCTGTCTGCCTCAAAGACTGAAAGAATGGCAACATGTTTTGCTTAGGGGAGGATAAGTTGGGTTTTATTTATTCTCAGGAAGAGTTTGTAGATGCAAGACAAGGTGAGTGTGTGTAATTCACACTTTGGAGTTCATACATTTATAGTGTGATCTGTTTCATGCGTCACACTGTCCAGCCTTTTACTTAAGCATAACAGTAACTGCTTGCTCATTGGTGAACACCCACAGAAACACAGTATGAGCCTCAGCCTGTCAAGTGACGAGTGGAGGCAAAACCACATTTGACACACATTGACCCATTGCTGCTTTGAGGAGTATCAGCAGGTGTGTGTGTGTGTGTGTGTGTGTGTGTGTGTGTGTGTGTGTGTGTGTGTGTGTGTGTGTGTGTGTGTGTGTGTGTGTGTGTGTTAATTCTGTTCCTATCTCCATTATGCCCACACATCATCACCCAAGCTTTGAATTTGTGACTTCCTTATGAATATTTGCACCTGAGTGTATGTGTGTTCCGACAGGTCAATTCGACACCTGCAGGAGGCATCACAAACCGATGGCAAGGCTGCAGTGAATCTGAGGAAGCTGAAGCTCTTCCGCCATTTCTACATCATGATTGTCTGCTACATCTACTTCACCCGCATCATTGTCTACCTCCTTAGGGTGAGAGTCTGTTTACATCTAAATGAGATGAACTACCATTTAACCTCTATTTACTAAATAGAAAACAGAAACAAAATTGGCATTACAATTTTTTTTTTTTTTTTTTTTTTTTTTTTTTTTTTTGAGATCTCTACATCCTTCTCCTTTTTACTCTCTCATTCAGTCTTCCACATCATTGCTCCACTCATCCTCTCCTCTCCACTCCAATGAAATATTCTCATCCTCCCATTATGCATGTGCCTCATCTGTATCCATTTGACTCATCATCTTCCCTCTATTCAGTCTTCTTTCCATTCTCATCATTATGAGAAAATAAGAGAAGCTGCAAGAAGCCATCAGGCCTACATGGACCAGTCCCAGTATAAAAATGCCTCTTTATTTCCACTATCATTCCTGTCATTAAATTTGTCTACTACATCTTCCTCTTATGCATCTTCTTATCCATATATCCACATCCTCCATCCACTTGTCCTTTATTTCTTCCTACACTCACACAAAATACTCGCCTTCATTTACCCACACCCACTCAACTTTCGTCCGTCTCCTCCTGCCAGATCACGGTGCCCTTCCAGTATGAGTGGCTGGATGCAATGTTCCGTGAGATGGCCACCTACGTGTTCTTTGTCATGACAGGCTACAAGTTCAGGCCGGCCACCAACAACCCTTACTTCCGTGTGTATGATGAGGACAAGGAGGTTGAGGAAGTGTGAGTAGCCGTGACCCCCAAAGTTACCCTCGTTTTCTTGCTGTATGTGGTTCTCTCTCTCTCTCTTTCTCTCTCTCTTATTCTGTCTTGTATAATTTTGTAGTAAGTGAATTTTCTGGTTTTCATGCACACCAAATTGCATGTTTTGAGTTTGTTAGTCATGTATTGAATCATTGTTTTGTTTTACTTTCTTCTTTTCATGGATGCCATCTTTTATGTGTTGGACAAGGCAAGTTCTTATTACAACAGATACACTGTAGTATTAGATAGATATTTGTTTTATTTATTTATTTTTCTCAAGTTCCTATGTCATTCCTTAAGTGCATCTGTGTTGAGAAGTGCCTGCTTGTGTTCCTATTATGCCTGGTGATGTGGTTGTCCTGCTTGCTTGGCTGGCTGTCCATCACTGCCAGCTTGTTTCCTTACACTCCCAATGGTGATGTGCTTGATTGTTTAACCCTTTCAGTCCTGTTTGACACATCTTTATTGATCAATAACCTCTGTAATGCGTCTTTACTTGTTCTGCTGCCACTTCCAGACATTGTACTGGCTAGAAATTGCAAAATCTATTCTTTGTTATTCTCTTCTTTCTTGTAGATGCTTATTTGTAAAAACTCTTTTCATTGTTCTATAATGCTGTGAAATGTTGCATATCACAATGAAAGACTTTATTATGATTTTGATTATTTGTATTATCTGGTAATGTAACTATCATGTACACTGAATAATTAATATGTCCTTTTATATGTTGGTTCTTTTCCTGTTTTGCTTTTGTTGAAGAGGCACTTTAATGTTTTTCACTTTTGTTATTTGTGATGCTGCGTATCTGTGTACATATCATGACTGTGTGTGCATTTGTGTGTCTGTGGTGCTCTTTGCCTGGTGGCTCGGTGAGGCTGGGATGCTGTGTTGTTTAGTGAGGGGCAGAGATCACCTGGCTTGCATGTACTGCTCCCTTTGCTGCTGGTGTGCACTAGGGGGACTTCTGTGCTGACTGAGTGCAAGTTTATCAGTGTTTATATTTCTGTATGTCTGTATCAGTCACAAAGTGTGGTCATTTATTTTTTTTATTATTAGGAGTAGTATGCATTTATTATTTTATTTATTTATCTATTTATTTATTTGCATTTTTATTCACTTTCTTATTTTTTTTTTTGCAAAGTAGCATTTTCCTTCAGTTCTGAGAATTATTCAGGTTACATCCTGTGCATTGTTTGAAAGGACTCTCCAGGGGCATCTTTTTATCATAGAATTTTGTTATTTTCATTTTGTTGAGTATCCTTGTTGTGGAAGACTTGGTGAAGTTTCAGGTAGTTTAACTTTCCATTTTCCAATTAATTAAGTTTTGGTTGAAAAATTCTTCTGAGCAAAAGTTTCTGCTCTACTTGATATAGTTATACCAGGATTCCATTTAATATTTACCACTACAGTTCTCATGGTAATCATGGCCAGTTAGTCTTGGTAGAGCAAGACCAGCTAAGACAGAATGAACTGATCTGAAAGGCTCTGAAAACTTGTTGAGGACATTAATGAAGAACAAAAAAGCTTATATCACAGTTATTCATTATCCTTGCCAGTGAGTGAAGAGGCAAGGAGAAGAAGGCAGGATGCATTGACACATTGTGTTCTCCCACAGACTGACCACCACAGGTCTTACCGAGGGGATCACACAGGTGAACCAGCACACCAAGAGGCAGAGCAAAGACAGTGTGGAGGTGGAGGTCTTTGAAGATGATGAGGAGGTGAACCTGCTGGACACTCAGGAATCTTCCCATGCCTTCGACTGAAATTAAGTTCACGGCAGAGGTTCTTTAGTCCTCTGCAGGCCGGGAGTGTAGACCAGCCAATGCCTCCTCAGCCAGACAGGCAACCACCATGTCTAGCAAACCGGCAGTCACTGATCACTGCATGTTAAGTGATGCACACACACTCACTCAGCAAGCAATGACAGAACTATAACTTTCATTTAGTACATGTTTTACTTCTTTTGACATTTCATATATTTCACTTCCTGTCATGCTTACCTCAAACCAAAACACCTTGTACTCCGTATACAGTTGTACAGGTGCAGGCTTTTATCACTAATAGAGATAAGACAAAAGAAAAAATTATGATGCCAGACTGTTCTGTGCTGCATGACAATAATATTATAATGTCATTAGATAGAATACCTTTTTACACATTCTTCATTTACAAGTTGTGGGTGTCCATTGATGTCCATCAATAATTATGTATGTGGGAGAGGCCATGTAATATATGAAGTCTTCTCAAAACTTGCTTTATATTTATTTTCATAACACATTGATGCTGATTCATGAAGCTCCTGCCTTCCACTCTCTGCATGGTACACTTGAAAAGGAGGAAAGAACCTTTATGTGGTTGCTCTCTCTCTCTCTCTCTCTCTCTCTCTCTCTCTCTCTCTCTCTCTCTCTCTCTCTCTCTCTCTCTCTCTCTCTCTCTCTCTCTCTCTCTCTCTCTCTCTCTCTCTCTCTCTCTCTCTCTCTCTCTCTCTCTCTCTCTCTCTCTCTCTCTCTCTCTCTCTCTCTCTCTCTCTCTCCTCTCTCTCTCTCTCTCTCTCTCTCTCTCTCTCTCTCTCCTTCCACCTTTTTTCCTTTCCCACATTCTTGTCTCAAGTAGATTTAATAGAATGGTAATAATGTCAACAAAGGACACATTAATGAAGTCTGGCAGCCTCCCTCCTGATGCACTTTAGGATACCTGCAGAGTTTTGCCTGTGGGTTGTAAAGGAGCTTAATACATTCTGAAGGGCAGTACCCTTGCATTTATGTTTACAAGCTACCTGCTGCACCACCTCAAAGTATGGGAGTGGAGAGCAGTGTGGCCAGCTAAAGATCATGTGTTCATACTGGGAAGAACAGAGTTTTTGGACAGTTATGGGCAATGATGCAATTAAAATCATGCGTACATTCTGAAAGATAGCATCCTCGGTGCAGACAGTAATTTAAATTAACTAAACACTTGTGGTTGAAACTGGATTTATGGTGAAGGTACATTCCTTATTCATATTCTGAACCAGGATGGTTTGATTCTTTTTGTGAATAAGTAGTTGAATGTTTTCACTTGAGTGTGAATATAAGGATGGTGTGTGTGTGTGTGTGTGTGTGTGTGTGTGTGTGTGTGTGTGTGTGTGTGTGTGTGTGGAAGCTTTAACCCTGAGTGAGGCAGTGAGGGTCTATAGTGTGTAGTCAAGCCACCAGATGTGTTGTACACCTGCAACACTGATATACAGAGTAGCTGTAAAATTTTAGTTATGAACTTTCAGTGGTAAAATGTGTATGAGTTGATGCTTTGTCCTTGTGTTTTTTGCTGAGGTGTAAAATATTTACCTGAATGTAAGAGTTAATATATTTAATAGTTACTCCTGTATAAGTAGTTAAATTATTGTATGTATAATGGTCTTACCACAGCTTTTCTGCTGTAGTCTAGTCTGATAGTTAACATGGTTTCAAGCATTCATTTATCATGATAGTTTCTCCCTGAATCCTCATGTATATGCCATGTCTTGGTTATTTCCCACAAAGTGGAATGCCAGCCTGGTACATACATAGTGTTACAAGCAGTCTTTTCTTATAATTTTATTGCCTGTAATCTTAGAACTCTTCAATTCTTGCCCATCTGTCCATAATTGAATGTATGTACAGTACGTGCACACCTGAAGCATGTTATCAACCCCAGCAGTGCCATCTTGTCAGTGTCACTTCACAGTCATTGAGGTCACTCACTTCCTCACACACACCAACATCAGAGCACCACGACTGGTGTGCTCTTTGGCCGTCAAATGGCCCTTCCTCAATACTAGGATTGAAGCCAAATTGTTACATAGAATTACTGTAATGTACAATTGTGCATGTGTACAGATATTTAGTTTGATTTAGTTTGACTGCTCTATTTTGTACTGCCTTATGGCACTGTTATATATAGTCTTGAGGAAAAATAGCCCCAAAGGATATCATGGTGTTAGGATTTCTTTTTTATTGTAACATTTATTGATGTTTTATTCAAACAGCTACAGATAAATATAGTACAGTATGAAAGTACTAAGTAACAGTCTTCATTTGCAGGGGAATGTGGGTTTTATGCTGCGGTGTTTCATGAACCAATATTTCTGTTTCAACTAAAAACTATCCAGAGTCTAGACTTGGGGATTGGTTTTATCGTGAGGTGTGGTGACACCTTCATACAGAGTTGTGCAACCAGTGTCTGATGGAATGTCTAATTGTGAAGTGACACACTGCATTAACCATGTCACATTGCAGGACTAATACAATGCTCACTTTCTCCACAGTGTATCAACCAAAATAATTAAGCATCAGTTATACGCTATATTCTTTAACTATTCATTGGTGTCAGTAAGCAGCAGCAGCAGCAGCAGAAGATGCACTCTTGAGTCAGAGCATTTGATGCCAGGTTGCCACCTGTGTGAGTCATCCACAGACTGGCAGAAGACAAGCCAGTGGATGTTGTGGCCACAAGCTACGACAAGTCTAAAGCTCAGCTGATTTAGATGTAAACTCCTTTTCTGTCTGTTAAACATCACGTGTCTCATCATTATGGCCACTGCCTTTTGAGGTTCTGTGGCTTTCAGGAAAGGCTGGTCCTGATGCTGAATGACTAATAACCGTGACTCGTGGTCATTACGCATTTGCCAGCGATAGACTATGAGTTTTATAAGTGTACTACTTTTGCTGTTTGCTGCTTTTGACATTAATCATTATGTATATTCATAATTGTTCACTTTTGACCAAGTTTATTGCTAAAATAAGATGACTACAAAATGTTGTCCACATAAATCAGCAGTCATCTCAGAAGTTGTGGTACCAAATCTCTGTCAATACATATGGGAATGGATACTTGCTTGTATCTTTACTTTAGACTATGTATAGTGTGTGTGGTGATATAGTTTTGAACAGTGGGGTATGCAGTACTTCTGCTTCATTATATATATTTAGCATATATTAGTGTTTGCTGGAAGAACTAACATTCAAAGTTCTATTTTCATAATAATGAATTAATACTAATGCATTTTGTGTACCTAAACACATTTAGGACTCGTCTTACATCCACATTCAGTGAGATGTTTGAAGGCATGTAGCTAGTGGGTAGATGCACAGGCATTCTGAGAGAACAGGGCTTAACTGCAAAGCATATCTGAGGAAAGGAAGAATATCATTATAGTTACAAGTGACTCAGAGACATTACAGTGCAAAGATTTACTGGAATTGGTGGATGCATGTTCAGTGGAATTTATTGACGGGATCTTGAGTTAGTGCTTATGTGTAATTTGTTATTTTGTGCATCCTTATAGAAGACCAGGCACAATAAAGCTGCTAAACTACTTTACACCATTCTTTTCCAAAAGTTAATGATATTTGTGGTGGTGTGTGCAGTCTTCATGATTCAGGAGAGATGTCTTGAGTGCTGTGTTGTCTGTGTTCTGAGAGACATCATCCATGAGTGTTGAGCTTGAACCAAGAATAACCATGGCATCTGAATCACACCCATGTAAGTCCTGCGAGCTGAGGAAAGAAAGCGTGAATCAAACTTTAGAACTTTGACATTTTCTCTTGCAGTAATGTTGATTCACCCCACAACTCATTGTTGTTCCACAGTACAGCAGTGGTGAAGTGTGGAGTGTGCGGTATTGACTAGTGCAGACCTAATTTAATTATTCATATTTTTCATAGGGATTTGTTAGTCAGTAGCGTGGCCATTTTGTGATGGCGAGAACATCTGTGTGGAAGTAATGAGGGACCAGGTAATGGCGGGGGAGAGAGCGTGAGGAGCATATTTTTCAGTGAGAGTGTGGCCGTGAAGGTGTGTCCTCTCCTTCCACCTGCTCCAAAGGAAGGTAAGATTGCAGGACTAATTTGAGACGCCGTGGCAATGAGTCATGAGGTTCTCAGTTACGTGAGGGACTGCACTTCAATTTCGGAGAACAATAAGAGGGATGCCATTAGCTCCATAAGCCTTCCGAGGGTTAAAGTCAGCGAGGGCATGGAAAATATCATCATGAAGGATCCTAATGGATAGCTCGAAGTAATCAGAGGGTGGAGGAGAGGGAGGAACAAGCCCTGAGTCATCCAAGGCAAAGGTTTGAGCAAAGATTTCAGCTTTAGAGATAGATGAGATAGCAGTGGCGCCATCAGGTTGAAATAAAGGAGGGAAAGATGAAGGAGAAAAGTAAATGTTTTTTGGTCAGGTGCCAGAAGTCACGAGGGGAGTTACATCTAAAAAGGTTTTGACATTTTATTGACGAATGAGTTTTTGATTAACTGAACACTTGTTATTATCATGGACACAATTGTAAAGCGCAATAGCTTCAGATGGGAGACTCAAGTACCATTCGTGGGCCGCCTCTCTATTATGTACAACACCAGAACAGGCTGTGTTAAAGAAAGGTTTGGTAGATATAGGTCGAAAGAAAGAGTGAGGAACGTACGCCCCCATGCCAGACACTTTCACTTCTGCTGAAATACGTGTAATTCTCTCTCTCTCTCTCTCTCTCTCTCTCTCTCTCTCTCTCTCTCTCTCTCTCTCTCTCTCTCTCTCTCTCTCTCTCTCTCTCCGTTGCGATTATTCAACAATATATATATATATATATATATATATATATATATATATATATATATATATATATATATATATATATATATATATATATATACGAGTATATATATATATATATATTTTTTTTTTTTTTTTTTTTTTTTTTTTTTCTCGGGATTTGGTTCTACAGCAAGATTGATTTTCCCTTTTTTCTACGTATTTATTATTATTATTATTATTATTATTATTATTATTATTATTATTATTATTATTATTATTAGGTATTTTTGTTATTATTATTGTTGTTGTCATTAATCTATCTATACGTCTATCCATCTATCCCCCAGCGTGATTGCCGGAGTATGGAGCGGGGTCCGGCAGGCGTGGCGTGGGTGGCGGTGATGGTGCCGGCGGTGGCGGTGGTGCTGTCCTGCCTGGTGGACGATCCGCTGGGCTTACTCTCCATGACCTCAGGCCCGCCATCACCACCAACACCACCACCGCCAGAGCTTGAAGATGTAGGGGAGCCGCTCTTCCTCACCCCGCTCCTGGAAGCCGGCAAGATTGAGGTAGTGAATGAGTGGTCGTGACTGACATGAGGGTGGAATAGTGACCCCTCTGTGCTGATAGAGACCCCTGGTTCTCTTTTGTGGGTGGAGGCAAGTGGAGTCGTTACGAATATGAGGGGAAAATGAGCTAAATTATTATTATTATTACTACTACTACTACTACTACTACTACTACCACTACTACTACTACCGTGGAAATTCCTATGACATTCAGTAAAGCCAGCTATCACTAGAATCATGAAGACACCTTTGAAAACTCTTAATAATTACACGTATATTCAATTAATACGTGTGTTTTCGCCATCGTTTCTCTCTCTCTCTCTCTCTCTCTCTCTCTCTCTCTCTCTCTCTCTCTCTCTCTCTCTCTCTCTCAGGAGGCGCGGAGACTGAGTCGCGTGCCGCTGAGAGAGGAGTACGCACTGAGCTACGCAGGTCTCTTTACCGTCGACAAAACCTTCGACTCCAATCACTTCGTCTGGTTCTTCCCGGCCAGAGTAAGGCGTCGCTAACACTTACACTAGTATTGACACCGCAGTAGTAGTCGTAGAGCATTAATTTTTTTCACTAATATTTTGAATTATACTTAAATACTGAATGCTATACTTACTTTTTCTTCTACTCCCCCATCACCATCACCACCACTACCCGCAGGAGGGATGCAAGGACGCCCCTGTCATGGTGTGGCTGGACGGCGGGCCTGGTTTCTCTTCGATGTTCGGCCTCTTTGGCATGCACGGTCCTTTCTCCGTCACTGTGGACAGAGAGCTGGTGCCCCGCGAACACACCTCCACCAAGCACTTCAACATTGCCTTCATTGATAACCCAGTGTTCTCAGGTGTGTGGGTGAAGGGGAGTGACAGGTAGTGGCCATATTCTGAAACGCTTCATCACCCCACCCCGACTACTTTCAAAAGGATCTATATAGTAGATTAAACTAGGGTGTTTTTACGGTTATAGTGACAGATTAACAAGGTTTCTACATTATTAGAAGGAAAAACTATCTTGTGAACACGGTTAATCATCCCTGTGGCCTTTGGAAATAGTCGTGGTGATGAGAACAAAGGTTTTTTTTTTTAATACGGGTGTGAGTAGCGTGCAGGAGTGGCTATAGGGGTGACTGCTGGGTGAGTAGCGTGCAGGAGTGGCTATAGGGGTGACTGCTGGGTGAGTAGCGTGCAGGAGTGGCTATAGGGGTGACTGCTGGGTGAGTAGCGTGCAGGAGTGGAAGGGTGGATGAACAGTTGGTGTGTGTGTGTGAAGTGTGAGGTGATATGTAGGCGTGAGTGTTTTGATATCACACAAGTGCTGAAGAGCGGCAGGAATATATGTATATTTGCGTTGAGAGAGAGAGAGAGAGAGAGAGAGAGAGAGAGAGAGAGAGAGAGAGAGATTTTGCCCCTGGGATCACGCAAGCATAACCCCGCGCTGACTGACGCTTTCACTCTGGCTTTTCTACGTTTCCCTATCTTATTTCAAAGCGTGCCGCAAATTTACTTCACTCTTATCAAAACTCACTATTAAATTCTAGGATAGGATGTGTGTGTTTTTCTAGAGAGTGTTTGGTAATGTGTGTTATTTTTGAGTCGGTTTCTAAGAGTGTGTTAAGTAGTGTGTGATGTTTTCAAGAGTGTTTGATGACGTGTCCCGTGCTATTAGTTAGTTAGTTGATTAATGAGCTAGGTAGTTAATGAATAAGTTAGTTACTTGGTTAGATGATTATTTAACAAGTTATTTGGTTTGTTGGTCAGTTAGTTCGTTAGTGTCTGGTGACACGTAGTGATAGCAATGTGTCGCCTCTTCTAAGAACGTGTCGTAAGAATGTGTTGTAAAGTGCTGTATACCACATCCCTGAGCATCGGCCGTGCCTTCCCTCATACACCGCCCCGCCTGCAGGAGATGCGTTACTTTGACGAGCACGTGCAAAAGCCTTACGTGCGACGCGCCCTCCACGTGGGAAACAAGACCTACTATCCCTTTGATGGCTATCTCGGCAAGTTCTACGAGGGAGATGTTATGCGCAGCGTCGAACCCTGGCTGGAGGAGGTACTGTGTGTGTGTGTGTGTGTGTGTGTGTGTGTGTTAAGGTGTTGTCAAGTCTGTCGCAAAAAATGAATTCATAGATTTATCATGAGGACTTGAGGAGACTACCCTGTCAGTGTTCAGAGTGTTGGAGCTTCAACTCTGACTGAGTGAGCGGCAGACTGGGTGAGCCGAGGCTGCGGCTGTGAGTAACACGCACTGCTTCCCTCAGATGCTGAACAACAGTATCAAGGTGATGCTGTTCAACGGACAACTGGACCTTGCCGTGCCGTATGCTTCATCTGAGATGCTGGCGCGCTCGCTGCACTGGAACCACGCGCAGGAGTACCTTGAAGCGCCCCGGCGAGCGTGGTGGGTGGAGGGGCAGCTGGCTGGGAACGTGCAGGAGGCGCGAGGCTTGGTGCGGCTGTTGGTGCGCTGCTCCGGCCACGAGGTGGGTCACCGGCAGCCACTCGAGGCGCTCGACATGCTGAAGAGATTCATGACGCGGGACACTTTCCTTTAGGGACGCCGCGGCGTGACGGAGCGGCTTGTGTGGCAGGCGCCATGGACACTCATTCATTGCCAGTGACACGTGACCATGACACCTGTGCCAAGCATCTCCCTGAACCACCACCACGGGCCGCCACGCCCAGGCTCCGCACCTCCACTCTTTGTAATTGTTAACGGAGAAGAGTTTTAAGACAGAAATCATTGTTGTCTGGACATGTTGGTCACATTTCCTCAGCTTGACCCCCCCCCTTAAAGTGTTACGTGAGTCCCTTGGTTGTGGCGGCTGGCACCCTCACCGCCGCCTGGCAGATGTTGTGGGGTGGGGGTAAGAGGGGCAGCAGCAGCGGAATGAATTGTGTGTGGCGGTGTACAATACATGTTGTTCTCTATCACAGACTTGTGTTTCGTATGTTCACCATTATGTGTACACCAAGCAGTGGTCGCGTCATAACTTGGGCACCATTAATCTTTTGGTGGATTTAAACATGTTCACAGGTACGACGAGTGTTCTTTTGAATATCGTGACGGAACAACTCGTGTTAGTTATTTATAGTTTTGACTGGAGCAGCTATTACGCTTGACGCAGCAGCTGATATGTACCAGCGTGTGGTGACTGCAGTGTCTGCCGGGCCCTGCCTGCCTGCCTGCCTGCTCAGCATGCACCACAGATGGAGTGAAGGCCCTCCTGAGTACAGATCACTCTTGCATCACCTCGCGTGTCAGTTTGCTCGGCGGCGTCTGGCGGTTTGTGGCGATAATTTGCAGCAGGGGGAGAGGACGGGGGGCCCGGCCAGGCAATGCTTCTCTTGTTGTAATGTATGAATGTGACTCAAAATCCGTGTGCTTTTTAAAAAGGAGGCGTCATGGCTGAGGAGAAGAGAGGGTGTGTAACCCTACTCGATCCCACAGCAGTCGGCAGTACAGCACCTGTTTAATATATAATATAGGATGATGCGAGGCGTCGTTGCCTGAGCTATATAAATAGCAACAGTGCGGCGTCACACCAGTTCTTGCATTGAATATTTCCCTCATGCCAGTGCACGTGATGTGAACAGTTACAGTCCTGAAACTGGGCTTGCCATGTAGGGTGATATCACACGGTGACCGCCTGCTGCCCTGCCAAGATGACAAACCAGTTTCATGGTAATGCGTGTGCAGCTGGCTGAGCTTCCTTTGTAGCTGAAGGAAACGATAACCTCCACTCGTCAAGCCGTGGCGAGGCGGCAGCTGGCCCTGCCTATAGGGATTACCGGCCGTGCACCGAGACGAGCACGTGCCACAGGTGGCCGGAGGGGCGTGCGCAGCGGGGCAAGATGATGCGGGGCGGGGCGAGGGGAAAAGAGTTGGCAGGGCGCCCCAGAGAAGGTAGCGAGGGCAGCACTCAGTCGCAGACTGCCCTCAGTGGTACCTCGCACAGCTACCAACCCACACCGCCACCTCTACGTCTCGCCCTCGCTCGGCATCTTGCACAAACTCTCGATCTCCTCAGATCCGCCGCGCTCCTCGCCGCGCCCCGCCCTTGCCTGTGAGCAGTGCCTCTCCCTGCCGCCCTCAGGGTGACCGCCATCGCGGAACGTTTCCGCCGCTGACTCACACCCGCGGGAACACCAACGTTTAGGAGGGCTCGCTAAGATGTCCAACACACGGTCCAGCGTGAAGCACCACCCACTGGTGCAGGAGGACTCTCCTCTGCCGGGACTGTCTCCCATTGACTCCCCCGTCAGCGGGACACCTCCTCGCGGCCTGTCCCCGGATCGCCTGCTGCCGGAGATTGACATGGAGGTGTTCAGTACCCCTCACGACCCCTCCCTCAACCTGCTCGAAGTCCCCAACACCAACTGGACCCGCAGCCCCATCAGCTCCGACCCCTCCTCCCGCGCCTCCTCCACCGCCAACCTCTATGACAAGCCTACGGGTCTCGCCGGAATGGTGAGTATTTTGTTACAACACACACACACACACACACACACACACACACACACACCTTTGAACCGGGACAGGCTGTGGTGTCCTTCCTAGCCGGTGCGGAAGCGGTGATGAGTCAGGGCGCATGCGCGTGCCTGAGCCTGGGGAGAGAGCCAAAAGTGACGACATCGAAGTACACTGACGCCCACTGTAACTATGAGGTGGTCTCGTGCTGGGGGAGAACCAGGCTGCACCCTAAGCTATCCCTCACCGTCACTCACTCACTCACTCACCGGCTCATTCGTCTCATTCGTCTCAGTTGCACCTTGGCACCATCCTAACTTGTGTGGGGGAAAGGGAGGAGAGGATCAGGGGATGGGAGATGTGTCTACACCCGCCCACATGTAACTCGGCTAGGCGGCTCACCACCACCCACACCCGCGCCCCTCACCAGGGGGTAGAGAGAGAGAGAGAGAGAGAGAGAGAGAGAGAGAGAGAGAGAGAGAGAGAGAGAGAGAGAGAGAGAGAGAGAGAGAGCCGGTGCATGACTCACAAATATTTAGGGCATGAAGGGAAAGAGTGTATGGCACATGATTCCTTCTTTCCCTAGCCAGGGGGTCGTAAGTGTTGAGGGAGTGCGTGGGCGGGGTGAGGCGCACCACGGGAGGATGACGTCACGCGTTTACTCCACATTTCTCTAATCTGTCAAGGTTAATGCATGCAAAAATATTCACACTGAGTTTGTCTGAAGTATGCAGCGAGTGAGAAAATTTCATAACTTCGAATCGCGAACATGAAAGAAGACCAAGGAAGGGCGAACGGCAGCAGACTTGTGGGCCCTGATGAGGCGGTTTGCGAGGAGCCACACCATTGGATCTGAAACAAGGAGAGAGGTAGCGGATGAAAGACGAAGGGTGAAAGATGAAGGACATAGCAGTAGTGAAGATGAACAGGTTATATAGTAAAACGAAGGCTCCTGCTATGCATGTCACAGTGGTGTGGTAGGGAAGACGAATGCTGCCACCACTGACGAGGGACGTGACAGTAGTGAGGACGAGAAGGTTCGGGAGGCGGTAGTGTTGCAGCGCGCCGGCTTGTTTACATATACATAATTATTCCTGTATTCTACAAGACGCTCAAAGGCTTTGTTCTCTCCACGGGACAATTTTCAAAGCTCAAATAAATTAGTAGCCAAATTCTCGTGGGTATTTTTCCTAATGAGAATGCAGAATTCTTCTTAAACTATCACTACAATCAGTGAAACATCCTCGAAACTACGAAATGACCCACAAAACACCCCACAGTCCATAATGGCTGATGAAACTGAATTAAGAACAACGCGCCAAAAGCAGGGAGCGTAACTTAGCTTCATATAAAGGAGCTGCTGATACGAGAAAGAGAAGAAATCACCGCGTCAGCAAGATGGAAGAGACAGGCAGCTTCGCAACACCGTCCCACCCCTCTAGGCTCGTATTCAGAAACGCTTCGTTCTCTCACCACAGACATGATTAGCCGGGTTTTCAAGAGTGTTCCTCGTGTTGATAATGTAGTAATGTTGGTAATCTATCACTAGAATCATAAAAAAAAACACCCATAAAAACCTGCGTCACTTCAACTAGAGCCTTTTGAAAGTAGTCGGTATGCGGACAAAAGTGTTTCAGATACGGGCACCTGTCTGACTTCCTTTGCTCTGTCTTGGCGAGCCACACACCGCATCATTCCTGCCACGCGTCCCTGTGCACCGTCGAGACAGGCAATGGAACCCGTCCACTAGTAGCCGTCTCATATCAAGGGCGTAAGGTTCAATGACGACTTGATGCTGGAGTGTTCCCGCCGTGGCTTCACCACGTTCCTGTGCTGAGTGTTACTGTCACTCATGCACCCGATTCATGAATGTTATCTGTTTGCTTATTTTTCTAGCGGTGACAGACATACAGAGAGAGAGAGAGAGAGAGAGAGAGAGAGAGAGAGAGAGAATGTCCGTACCCTCAAACGTTCTGACCTCTTATCTCGACTAGTTGTAAGAGGCTCTAGTGGAACTTATTAAGATTTTCAAGGACGACTCCATGACTACAGTGATGGCTTAACATGGGTGCACCATCACCACTGGAGGAAAACACACGTGGTAACCTGACCGTGATCATCTGTGTGGCCTTAAGAGAGAGAGAGAGAGAGAGAGAGAGAGAGAGAGGTGGTTGGGGGATGAGAAGGTTAGAGTTCTTTGGTATTTGTGTATCTCCTGGGTTATTTACATGTCTTATATAGTAACCACGGGTGCAGTCTGCGATAGCTCCAGTAAGACAAACAAGCAGCAATGGCCACAGAATAATGAAACCTTGCGTTCACGTGTCAGGTTTCGGTGCTCGCTTCTCGATGACGCCCCTGCAGTCGTAATGGGCCGCTCTACCCCTAAATGCTTGCTTGCGCCTTCTTTGGACATGTTACGGGATAGCTTCTTAGGTCTCTCCTCTTCGTCACTCTCTGCACTCTTGGATAATTATTTTTTTATTGTCCAGCACTTGGTCAAAAATGTTTTCATGTTTTCTTGTTAGTTCTAGCACTTAAAATTCCTCTGTCTTCTTCTACCTTCCTTTCCCCATTCCTCTCGGCCCATAATTCCTGTCACTTGTCTGTCTAGCTCTTGTCTTTGTACTCTGTTCATGTCACACTCTATAATGAAATGTTTGATTGCTAATGCTTCCGCTGATTTTATATTGTTCTACTGAGGTAGGAACAACAACAACAACAACAACAAAGTAGTATACGATATGTTTAGGACCGTGAAGCTAAAACGCTTTGCTCTCTCACCACGACCATTTTTCATAGGCCAGAGGTGTTTAGTTGGGTTCTCAAGAGTCTTCCTCCTGTTAATAACGTAGAAATCTTACCAATCTGCCACCAGAACCATAAAAACACCCTTGAAAACCGCGTCACTACAGCTAGAGCCTTTTGAATGTAGTGGAGGTGCGGCCAGAAGTGCTTCAAATGGCTCGGTTCATTTGATGGAAGGGAGTTGCCTTGTCTCCGCACTCCTTCATGTTCTTCTTGATCAGTTTTTCAGTTCGTTTTACTCTTCTTCTTGTTGTCCCCTTTTCTTCCTCTTCTTCCTCACTTCAAATAATATGGTCGTCTCAGTTTGCTACACTAGTTCTTCCTTATATAACGCATCTCCAATTACATTCTTCCTCTTGGCTCCTAACCCTCTGTAATGAACAGCATGCGGTGGGTTGAGCGTGTTTGTTTACGTTCACGCTTACAGTACCTCTGAATAAACCTCATAGCCTCACCGCTCACCACACGCCACTGTAGTGACTTACAGTGGTATCCTAGTGACTTCATTCATCTGTCCGTGGAAAAAAGACGAAAAAAATGAGGAAATGAAGCGTGAGGAGACCAAAATAATGTGTTTGGAAGAGTGAACTGATGAAGGCTCCGGAAGGGGAAGGTAAGCAACGGTATTTTTGGTTCTAAGTTTATCTCTGTTCTTCCCTGTTACTCAGTTCGGTTCTTCGTATGGTCTAGAATTGTTATTTGGTCCATGTGTGGTGTGTGTGGCACAAATCGTTATGCCTGTGGGCTGTTGTGGTGTGTGGAAGATGTAGATGTATTGCTAAAGCGGATGTGTAGGGATCATCTGGGGTATCATGGGAATAGCCTAGCCTTCTGATTTCGCGATACCTTTTTCAAATCGTGACTTATACAGGGAAGGGATCTATAGTAAAATTAAAGAACTGAATTAATGTAAAACCTAACATAAGCGAACCGAACCCTCCCGAATGAAAACGTTGATATTATTTCAGTATCGTTTCGGTTCATTCCGGTAATATGACGTGAAGGAGCGTCTGTCTGTCTGTCTGTCTCCCTCTCTCTCTCTCTCTCTCTGAAGGAACATACCTTTATCAGATCAAAATTTTAGGATTAGATTTTTTTTTCAATTTATTTATTTTATTTTATTTATTTATTTATTTATTTATTTATTTATTTTTATTTATTTTTTTCTGTAGAGGGATGGAACATTCGTGGAAGGCGCAGCTTGTGGGGGAGGGGGTGAATGATGAGCACCTGGCTGGGAATCTTGGCGAGGTTGAAAGGAAAGTGTATCTTCAAGAAAATGCAGATGCACGTTAATCTGTGTATTGTTGTGGCCTTGTTGGATTTGGATTCAGAACACTGTTGAATATTGCCTGCATGGACGCACAATGAGAGAGAGAGAGAGAGAGAGAGAGAGAGAGAGAGAGAGAGAGAGAGAGAGAGAGAGAGAGAGAGAGAGAGAGAGAGAGAGAGAGAGAGAGAGATTAATTTCCTCCTTTTCAAAGCTACATAACTACATATTTAAGAGACTATAGTACAAAAAAAAAAAGTGTCTAAAGAGTTGTAAATTATCATAGGAAAAATAAATGATGTTTAGATGTAAAAATGTAAAAAAAAAAATTACCAATATTTCTCCGTTAAAAGCCAATGATAACTTTTGAAGCGCCTGATGAACACACTGGCGGACAGAAAGACAGGCGGACAGACGCAGATGAACACACACACACACACGCACACACACACGGACATGGTAATGAATACAGACAAATCATAATTATACTGTACTCATTATTTTGCTCTCGCCGCTGATTGCCGCCTCTGCACGTCCCCATACACTTGTGATGCATAAGGAAGTAGGTCATAAATGAATAAGAAAGGAAGAAGTTGGTAGATGGATAGGCTAGATAGATAAAGATAGATGGATTGATAGTTAGATGAATGCATTGATAGCCAGGCAGATATACAGATAGATAAACTGGTAGATGGATAAATAGATAGTCGGATAAATGGAAAGGTATATAAGTAGATAGATAAATTAATAGATGAATAAATAGATAGCTAAATTAATAGATAGATTGATAGATAGATAGGTAAATTAATAGATGGTTAAATAGACAAATAAATTAATAGATGAATAGATAAATAGATAGATAGATGAATAAATTATGCTGGTGATGTATTAGGTTAGATTAAGTTAGTTAAGTTAGATCCACTTCCAATGAAATGTTGTGCCAAGTTAGTGGGGACTTAGGGGAAGACTAAATAGATGTATGGGTGTGCCTGATAGGTGGACTGAGGCGCGGCTGTGTCATGGAGAGATTGCCGCGTGTAGGCCAGCTGGCTTATTGTGGCTTCGCTTGTAACAATGATAGTAGTAATTATGTTTCGTCTTGGGCAGAGGCATACGAATAAAGATCAATAAAAAAAAAGAAATGATAATAATGTGGAAAGAACAAATGACAAAGAACATACTGATGAAACACTTACTGTATGTTCTGTCATGTTCTCAGTCAGCTACATGCAAACATAAAAACAAAAGAAGACAAGGGAAGCTACAGGAAACCACTAGACCTACACGTGGCACCCCCTGCATAAAACGTACCTACCTGTTTCCACCTGTTGTTTCCATCCATACATGAGTCTGATCTTCTTTTAAAAGCTCCCTGTTGACTCAGTACCAACAACCTGCTGAGTTTATTCCATTCATGTACCAATTTCTTCCTGTATCTCTCCTAAATCTAACTTTTCTGATCTTCCTTTAAAGGCTCCCTGTTGACTGAACACTAACAACTGGATTACTGAGTCTATTCCATTCATCTACCATTCTATTTAGGAAACAATATCTTCCTGCTTCGTTTATGAATCTAACTTTATCAAGCTTGTACCTATTATGCCGTAGACAGGACAGTGTTGCATTCAAAATAAGTGAAGTAATTTTTGTTGGGTCCACCGCTTTCACAACGAGGACTACAACAGTCATACAAATACTGGCATAGTCTGTCGAGGTAAAAGATCCCTGACACACATACATGTTTCATAATACTGCATACGTGACATGATACAGGCAGTCCGTTTATAATATTTACAATAGTGTATAAATTATTGATAACATAAAAGAAAAGGTATTGAGAGCTTATGATGCAGAACGTACGGGTAAAAAAGAAAAAAGATCAATTAGTCAAACATGTTTTTGTTCTGTTCGGGGCTCAGGTGGTGTGACCTTGTAACCTTTAGAGGAGCGACAGGTGTGCGCTGGATTTCCGGGCGGGGCTCCCTCACCTGGCTGGGCTTCATCCTTGTGTGTGTGTGTGTGTGTGTGTGTGTGTGTGTGTGTGTGTGTGTGGTTACGTTATGGTTAGAAAACATATTTCTGTTTATCTCTTTAGCTAGTTGCGTGTGTGTGTGTGTGTGTGTGTGTGTGTGTGTGTGTGATGCATCGATTACATTTTTGTTTGTCATACTACAAGTTGAAAGTCTGAGTTCTCTTAAGTGACACGGAAATCATGATATATTTATGAGTATGTATCCCTACTTCATACACTTACACAAAGACACATATAAAACCATACATACATACATATATACATACATACATGTAAAAATCTAACCTATACATTAAACACATCTAAACAAAGTATCTATTTATACATTTATACATAGGAATACACAAACTCTGATGAAAGTACTGAGTGTCTCCTTGTGTTGTATTGGTAGTATGATCATTTTAGATATAAGAATTTAACATACACAAGAAATACAAGAACGAACAGATAAAGAAACAAACAAACGAAATAACTAACTAGGCAATCTTACGGAAAAAATATGATGTAATTTTTATTTTTTTTTTTTTTTGTATTGTAATAACGAAACCAGATAAAACATTTTGAGAACACACACACACACACACGCACACACACACACACACACGTCCTCTCCTCCCCGTCATTATCTCCCTCCAGCTACACCTAATTGGAGGGATTGGAGGGAACTGAGGGAGGGAGGGAGGTAACTGGAAGAAGGATGGAGAGCGGGAGGGAGGGGGGATCGTTACGCCCTCCACCACGCCCTTCGTTGTGTCTTTGTTTCCTTGTTGACAAAGCTTGGCATAATGGAATAAAGCGAAGCGTACTGGTGGGGCTTCGTGTGTGTGTGTGTGTGTGTGTGTGTGTGTGTGTGTGTGTGAACCAGGAAACTGTGTGTGATTTCTATTTATCGCCATCGTTGTTTTACTTTTTTTCTTTTTTTCGTTTTCTTTTTCTTTTTCATTTTTTTTTCTCTTTTTTTAAGTTCTTCCTTTTTTGTCTTCATCACCATCATCATCTTCGCCTTCGTTGTAGTTATTCTACTTTTCGTTATTTTTCGTCTTTTTATATTTGTCTTCATCATCACCATCATCTTCATCATTATCATCATCATTTTCCTCTTCTTAGCATTATTATCTGCTACTGTTATCATCATCATTATCCCTCTTATCATTATTATTGCTATCGGTATCATCATCTTTATCGTCTTAGCATCATTATTATCATACAGTTATCATCACTATCACCTTTCTTATCATCGTCATTCTTCTTATCACTACCATCAGCATCATTAATTAACTTACAGAACGAGCTCTCTTCATCATCTTCATTGCCTTATCAACATCATTATTATCTATCATTATCATCATCTTTATCATCAATACCATCACTATTAATTTTATAACCTAACTGATAAATGAACCACGTATTAATTTGTCTTATTTTTATTTATCTATTTTTTTTTATCATTATTTCCATCAGCGTGTCTCGTATCAACTTTTATTTACAGTACAGTGTGAGAGTCTGGCATCGATTCTATTTACCAGTTCTTTCAGTTTCTAGTGCAGTGTGGCAAGGAAGTGTTTTTTTTTTTTTTTTTTTATCAGTAAGTCAAAAGTTAACATGTTATTGAGCATCAAGGAAGTGGAGGGGGGTGGGGGAACAGAAGGGAATGAATGAATAAGGTAAGGATTCTTGGTTTACGCCCTCAAGTTGTCTATTTTTTCCTGTTTCTATTATTGTCGCATTTGTTTATACTGTTCTTGTTCCTGTTTATCTGTTCGTCCTGTTTTATATTATTTGTCGTATGTCTTTTTCTCTGCACTATATTTCCTTTTTTTTTTCTTTTCTTCTATAAAAAAGCAATTATCACGCTATATAATTCCTTTTTTTTCCTCTCAGTGTGACATCGGAACGTTTTTATGAGTGCAGCGTAGCGTGGGAGCCAATCTTTGCACCATATTCTCCTCTTTTCTTTTTCTTCATAAACAAAGCAATCATCGCGCTACACAGTACCTTATTCTCCTCTCAGTGTGACATGAGAACATTATTATCAGTACAGTATCAATTTCTCTTGCTATCTTTTACCGCTATTTTCACGCTGATTGCTCCTCTGATCTTGATAGCTGCATGTCTCCCTTCCTTCCGCGCCCTCGCTGGACATTTTCTACTGACTTTCACTCCTATTATGTCCACGTCTCTGATGCAAAAGTTAACCAGTATTGTCAATCATCCCTCTTCTGGTAAACTCTGGAACTCCCTGCTTGCTTCTGTATTTCCTCCTTCCTTTGACTTGAACACCATCAAAAGGGAGATTCCAAGATTCTGGAAGGTCCTTTCTCGCCTTTCTTCAGTGGCTCTCACCTCAGTGGGCTTTTTTTCCGTTCTTTTTGTTGCCCTGTGGCTTTGTTTATGTAGGAGGGACACCGGCCAACGGCAACAAAACTGAAAAAAAAGGTCCACTGAGGTGCCAGTCCCCAAAGCCAGAAATGGTAGTGTTTTAATCAGTCGAGTGTGGCATGGAAGCTCTGCATGGGAGAGGCTTCACGGTGACTCAAAGTTGGAGTGAGTTGAGTCATGTACCACCACGCTTCAGGGCTCCGGGCGTGGCTACGTCTCACTGGACCTGTCTGACTTATGGGGCTGTGGAGTGACAGGGCTGCGTGTAGGGAAAGGTAAATTAGATATACAAGTAAGTTAGTAAATAAAGGAAGGAAGGAGGGACTTAAAGGAATGAATGAATGAGGTTTGGTCTCTTGGTTTACGTTCTCAAGTTTTTTTTTTTTTCCTGTTTCTGTTTTTGTCGCATCTGTTTATACTGTTCTTATTCCTATCTATCTGTTCTTCCTTTTTCATATTATTTGTCATATGTCTTTTCTCTCTTTCTCTGCTAATACCTTTCCTATCATCCTCCTTTCCCTTTTATCTTCCTTTCCTCTTATCCTCTTCTTTTATCCTTTCCTTTTTCATCCTTTCCTATCACTCTCCTTTCATCCTCGCTCCATTTATCCCTTTTATCTTCCTTTCCTCTTATCCTCCCTCCTTTCCTCTTATTCTCCCTCTTTAAGACTACACTGTCAAAGAAGACAAGCTTGTGCCTATCTACTGAGGACTCGAACACGGGGATGCTTGGCTCTGAGCTAAGTATGCTAACCACTGCACCACCAAGACACGTTCATGATAGAACACACACACACACACACACACACACACACACACACACACACACTTTTGGCCTCCCGTAATCCTCCTCCTGTCTCTTCTCCGTCAGTTTTCTCTCCTCTCCCTGTCAGTAAGTTAATTAGGTTTGAGTACTAGAAGGGTATAAGACACAAAGGGGTGGGAAGAGTTTTTTTTTTTTTTCTTTTTTTAATGGCGGTACTCTTGTATGTATCAGCCCTGGGATAGAGTGGTGTGTGATGCAAGAGAAGGATGTGTGTGTGTGTGTGTGTGTGTGTGTGTGTGTGTGGAGGCAGAGTGGGCTTGTGTGTACGTACGTGTGAGGGAGTGGGAAGGCTGGTTGTGTACGTGTGTGTGTGTGTGTGTGTGTGTGTGTGTGTGTGTGTGTGTGTGTGTGTGTGAACGGGAAATACATATGTTGTATCACGACTATGCAATCAGATGGAGTTTTCTTTATTATTATTGTTGCTTGTTGTTGTTGTTGTTGTTGTTGTTGTATCATCTCGAGTGTTGTCCTCAAACACAGCCAAGGATCAACAACACAAATGCTTGTAATCAGGCAAATATTTTGTAGCGTCACTGAGTTTAATTGTGACGCGGCGGCCTAGTTTGTATGCTGTACCTGGTCACCTTTCTGCACGTCAGGAGGAGGAGGAGGAGGAGGAGGAGGAGGAGGAGGAGGAGGAAACAAAGTCACACAAGAGGGCGACAAGGAGGAGTAATGAGGAAAGGAGAAGGACGAGGAGTAGGAGAACGAAGCGATGGTGTACGTGGAGAAGTGAATGTATGCTAGGGGCTCATCACTAAAGGAGGAGGAGGAGGAGGAGGAGGAGAAGAGGTGACCTGAGGTGGCAAACGTTGTCCAGGTTGTCGTCAGTGAAGGTCACGCGAAGGATGGATGACCTTGCCGTCACCTTCACCGCCCCAGCCACGCATACGCACGCACAAACGCAAACAGTTGCTCGGCTGCCTGTGTTTGTACCGGTACCTTTAAACTGTAGCGTGTTTATGTTTGCGTGTGCGTGATGCTTTGTGGACGTATGACGCATGGGTGACGCAAGGTGACGCACGCTGAGCCTTTGACCGCTGTCTAGGTCACGTATTTCATCGGGCGACTTACGTCGGGCCACGTGGGCGGGCAGGCTGCAGGGTGTCGCCAGCGGAGGTCAGCAGCGGCAGGCTTTCTGCTCCGGCCACTGCTCTGCCGCGCCTCTACCTGATGGGGCGTGAAGGGCCGCGTGGGGCGCCCCACCAGAACAGGGCGGGCGGGGCGGCGGCAGGCCTGATGAATGGTGGCGAGAAATTGCGCGGAGTGAGCGGCAGCCACACCTCTGGCGGGCCGCCGCCTCATTGGTGGCTTGCAGGGGCGGGACTCTTGCGTCAGACGCCGCTCTCCTGTTCAAACTACGGCTATCGTGAATTTATGTAAAAAATGGCCATGTGTCCTGCCCTGCCCCAGCCGTTAAGGTACTCGGGCGAGTGGCAGCGTTGCCGAGGCGCGACGGTTGTCACGAGGCAATTGAAACAAGTTTGTCAATGAAGACTAGATGGAGCTGTTTTGGCGCCAAAAGTCAGCTGCGTTGCATCATTGTGTGCGTGGCGAGGAGGTCCCGTCACCCCCTGTCAGGCCCCTGGCCCTGGTTCCCTGGCCAGAGGGAGCCCTTGTACCCTGTACCAGCGGTCATCGCACGGACTAACATG
>NC_087172.1:13734929-13737429 GCF_035594125.1 Scylla paramamosain
AGTCTAAATTAACTTATACAATATTTTCCACAGTCTCCGTAACGACTGTCTCTGCAATGCTGACTCCTGCACGACAAGAGTTAAAAAAAATAAATAAAATAAATAAATAAATAAATCTTACGCGTTACAATTTTTTTTTAGACCGTAACTGCAAATCTTCCTTCAATAACTACCTGCAAATCTTCCTTCAATAACTACCACAGGGAAAAGAAGAATTAAGTTATTTTCGTTCCTATAGCGTCTGTAACTGCACAACCCATCAACTCTAACCACGGGACGATGAAAGGGTAGTTAAGCCTATTTTCTTATTGAGTACTTAACATCACAGTCCTTCAGCCCTAACAAGCGATATAACAATAATTAGACGAGGTAAGCGCCAGTTATTTTCTATCCAGTCTTCTTAGGTACAAATTTTGCGATGATAACAGCTGAGTGGTAAAAGGAAATAAGACACGCTATTCCATTGGTTCATTACGGTGCCCCTAACAACACGCCTCGCCGCTAAGCACAAGTAACAACAGAAATAGAGCCACAGAAAAAAAAAAAAATACTGGTGTGAGGTCACTGGGTCTTCTTAGCAGCAGAATACTCAATGCTCAACACCCAATCGTAAACAAATATATCTTTCTGGGCTGTTGACTTATCCCCCTCCACTACACATCCTGCCCTACCAGCAGAGCACAGGGCGATAAGGGGAGGCAAGCAAGACAAACAACGCGAGGGAACTGGACCACTATAACAACAACAGCACGTGAACCATCAGTACCAAGACACTCGGGTACCAACCAGGCAGTCCGTGCATTGGTTACCTCCTCTTGTTTGCTTTGGTGGTCTTGTGCGCCTCGAGGAGTTGAGAGCGAGCGACTTGACGTGGGGAGGCGCACACCGGACGAGGGGTAGAGCCAGCACAACCTCCGGAGGGAGACAAACCAACAAGCAGCTCATTCCCAGAGAGACGCGCTTACAGACAGACACACATCGAGAGAGGCTGACGCTTGAGAGACACAGAAGCACCTCAGCTCGTAGAGAGACGCAGACTCTGAGAAACATACACAGAGATTTGAGATTGGCAGTATATACAAACGCTGGCATAAGTATTTCGCCACAGACTCTCTCGTTCAGTTTACAAGCACTTTGCGTTGCCTGATCTCGTAAGTGGCGGCGAATACTTCAGTCCTCATCTGTGTCTGTCGTGAGCTGCGTCCCCGCGTGTCCCAGCAGCAGTCATGGGGCAAGACGACAAGTACGCGATCTCCATGAGGGACTTCTTCAAGGTATGGCTCACTCCGGCCTGTGAAAGTCTTGACCCAGTGTTCTTAATCTTTCCTTTCATTGGTATTTGATACATCTCTCCTTATTCACTAACCTCTCTGAGACTTATTTACTTGTTCCACAGCCACAACAAAACATTGCACTGCCTGGAAACTGCAAAATATATTAGTCTTTACTTGTTCTACCGCCACCTCCAGACGTTGTACTGCCTGGAAGCTGCAATGTATACCCTTTTTATCTCCCTTCTTCCTTGTAGATGCTTATATAAAGATTCACTCATTGGTTATAGTGCTGTGAACTGTTGCATATTGTACGTGAAAGGCTTCAACACACCACCGTCTTACTCCAAGCATTCCAGGTTGTACTACGAAATATTTGGGGTTTTCAAAGGAGGCTTCTATTATTGAAATGATTCTTTAGCAAGGATTCTGCACCATTACCAGAGAAGAGCCTCCATGAGAACCCAGCCAGTTACGTCTGTGACCTTTTGAATGTTTATGACACCACGAAGCGTTTAAAAATTCTGGGAGTTAGGAGAGGCAAGACCGAGATAGTCGAGTCCTGAAACGCTTTGCTCTCTCACCACTACTATTTTCAAACGCCACAGAGATGATTAGCAGTGTTCTCAAGAGTGCTTCCTCTGTCAGTTATATAGAAATCTTGTTAATTTGTCACTAGAACCGTAAAAACATCCTTGAGAACCAATGTAGCTTCAAGTATAGCCTTTTGAAATAGTCGGGGTGCGGCGCAGAGGTGTTAAGGATGTGGTCCTGTAGTGGTGGACATTTGAAAACGACTGGGAGTTGTCAGAAATGTACGGAGAGGAAGTGGGGAAGAACAGTACAAGGGAACGGAAGGGGAGGTAAGGAAAGAAGGCCAAAGGAAGATAAGGGAGACGAAGAAAAGATAAGAAATTAAAGACCTGAAAATGAAAGTTGAGGTAAGATAGGGAAGGAAAGATAAGGAAGAAAAGAAAGGGAAGTTAGGAGAAGAAAATGGAGGGTAAATGGAGGTAAGGGAAGAAAGAAGAGGTGGGAAAAAGAGTAAAAAAAAAAAAAAAAAAATTGAGTCAACTTTGAAATCTACTGAAAGGGAAGAAATGGATTGTACTGATAAGTAATAGAAGACTGATGAAATAGGAAGAAAAATAGAATGAATGGATGACAAGAAATGGATGAGAGAAGGAAGAAAGGAAAGAGTTATGAAAAAAAATGAATTGAGAGAGGAT
>NC_087172.1:13757429-13762429 GCF_035594125.1 Scylla paramamosain
CTCTTATGTAAACAGACAGACGCAGGACAGGTTGAAACATATGCCACGAAATGCGAAGAAAGAAGAAGAAGAAGAAGAAGAAGAAGAAGAAGAAGAAGAAGAAGAAGAAGAAGAAGGAAAAATGAATAAAGTGTGTCGTGGAAGACATGAGAAAGGAGGTCACGAAAAATGGAGGAGGAGGAGGAGGAGGAGGAGGAGGAGGAGGAGGAGGAGGAGGACAAAGAAGAATAACGAACAGGGAGAATGAATATAACGAAGGAAGGAGAGGAGAGAATAAGGTCAAAAGGAAGAGGAGGAAGAATGAAGGATAAAGAAGGAAGGAAGGAGAGAAGATAAAGTGAAGGAAAATGAAGATAAAGGAGAATAGTTGATAAAAAAGAATGAAGGAATGGAAGATGAAAGAGGGTAAGAGAGAGAGAGAGATGAATGCTGAAAGATGGGAGGAGGAGGAGGAGGAGGAGGAGGAGGAGAAAGGGAGAAATGGAAGATATATAGAAGAAATAAGAAAATGAAATAAATACTACTACTACTACTACTACTACTACTACTACTACTACTACTACTACTACTACTACTACTACTTCTGTGTGTGGCTAGTTGGTGAGGTAGAGGAAGAAAAGGATGAATGAGATTGATCAAGATTTTTATTAATGTCATCCGCTTCTACTCTCTCTCTCTCTCTCTCTCTCTCTCTCTCTCTCTCTCTCTCTCTCTCTCTCTCTCATAGTTGTTTCAAAATTCGCTTTCTTTCACTATATAAAACCCCTTGTTATGGCGCATTTAGCTCTTCTTCTTCTTCTTCTTCTTCTTCTTCTTCTTCTTCTTCTTCTTCTTCTTCTTCTTCTTCTTCTTCTTCTCAAGCAGATAGTGTGTTTATAAATTGACTTAACTACTGGTATATCTTTCTTCTCATGTGTTCCTCCTCTTCCTCTTCCTCCTCCTCCTTCCCCCTTCTCCTCCTTCTCCTCCTCCTCCTCCTCCTCCTCCTCCTCCTCCTCCTCCTCCTCCTCCTCCTCCTCTTTCTAATATCCGTTCTTTACCTCTGTAAGTTTTCGTTTTGGCATTTTACTGATAGTGGAGAAAGAGAAAGAGAGAGAGAGAGAGAGAGAGAGAGAGAGAGAGAGAGAGAGAGAGAGAGAGAGAGAGAGAGAGGAAAATGAATGAATGAATGAATGAATGGAATTGACCTGAAACTTGGGAATTTGATAACTCTCTCTCTCTCTCTCTCTCTCTCTCTCTCTCTCTCTCTCTCTCTCTCTCTCTCTCTCTCTCTCTCTCTCTCTCTCGGAAAGAATCTATAGAAGCTAAAATGAAAATGGCACGACTGAAGGGAAGGAGGAAGAGGAGGAGGAGGAGGAGGAGGAGAAGGAGGAGAAGGAGGAGGAGGAGGAGGAGGAGGAGGAGGAGGAAGGGCGTAGGAAGGAGAATAGTTGGCTGTTTGAAAAAAATATATGGCGTTTTATGAGAGAGAGAGAGAGAGAGAGAGAGAGAGAGAGAGAGAGAGAGAGAGAGAGAGAGAGAGAGAGAGGATGTTGCAATCAGTCTTATTTCTATCTCTCACCCTCCACCCCTTCTTCCTCCTCCTCCTCCTCCTCCTCCTCCTCCTCCTCCTCCTCCTCCTCCTCCTAGTGAGTAATTTAGTATACGTACATGTCTATCACCATCATCCTAGTAGTAGTAGTAGTAGTAGTAGTAGTAGTAGTAGTAGAAGTAGTAGTAATAGTAGTAGTATTGTTTTTGCAGTACTGATGATGATGATTGCTACTACTACTACTACTACTACTACTACTACTACTACTACTACTACTACTACTACTACTACTACTACTGCTACCACCATGACGTGCCGCTCATTTCCCGTCATCTGATTCCCTCCTGCTGCTCCTCCTCCCCTTCTTCCGGCATTCCCTTCCCTTCCAAGTATTTTCTCATTTATATTTAGGCTTAGTATACGAGAGAGAGAGAGAGAGAGAGAGAGAGAGAGAGAGAGAGAGAGAGAGAGAGAGAGAGAGAGAGAGAGAGAGAGAGAGAGAGCATGTGACAGCACGTGAGGGTTTTAAAAGCAACACTGCCATCTTTTCCTTCATCCCCATTTCCACCTTTTTCACTTTTATCTCTTCCCCTTTCCCTCCCCCTTCCCATCCCCCTTCCTCTCCTTCCCCTGCCCTCCCCTTCCTTCAGATGGCACGGGACTTCTTGGCCTAAATATGTCGAGAGGGAATGTGTGTGTGTGTGTGTGTGTGTGTGTGTGTGTGTGTGTGTGTGTGTATGTGTGTGTGTTGACTTCATTCTATTTCCTGTTGAGAATTGCAGTGTGGAGTGGATAGAACAAGATAGAGAGATGATGTATGATAGCGTTGGTGATAGGAAGGCGCCTTGTGGAATATCATTGTTTATTAGCCCAGTAAACTCCGGAACTCCTTGCCTTCCTGTTCTGCTTCTCTACTTCCTCTTTCCTTTGACTTGAACTCTCTCAAGACACTTATCCTCAGATTTTTGATGATTCTCTTTGACCCTCTCATTAGGCACTCTAGTGGGGGCCTTTTTGTTTTGAATTCCTTGTTGCCTTTGTCCATTGTAACTCTTATATTAAAAAAAAAGTTAGGTTAGGTCAGAAGAGCGACTGGGGGGAGGTGTACCATATGGGGTAAAGCCAGGGAGATAGAAGTCGTATGAAGGAAGCTGAGAAATGAAAAGTTTATGCCAGACTCTATCAAAAGCGTATGTCTGAGGCAAGTACTTCGGGAAGCTGCAGGAAGCCATCAGGCCTACATTTGACGGTCCCTGTATAAATCATGCCTACCTGTGTTTACCTGATTATAAGCCCTATCCATTAATTTACTTTATTTATTTATTTTTTTTAAGCTCCCTCTTGATTCGGGCCTAACACCATTAATCAATTCTATTTATCTACTACTACTACTACTACTACTACTACTACTACAACAACTACTACTACTACTACTACTACTACTACTTGGATTAGCTATAAGAGAACGTGCCACTGTATTGCGCGCGCATGGTGAGGTGAGTCAGCGGTAAGGGGCGAGTGGCTTGCCTCCCACGGCGTCCTCCACAACCTCTGCAGCAGACACTACGTCTCGCCCGCCTGCCCGAGGGGAACTGTCTGCCTGGCTTATAGATAGACTAGTTGTACTGTTACTGCTGTTAATATTACTGCTACTACTGCTACTACTGCTGTTACTGCTACTACTGCTGCTATTTCAATTATACAGGTAGCTGCTACGTGTAGGCCTGATGGTTTCTTGTAGGCTCAAATATTTGTGTTCTTACTGCTGCTGCTACTATTACTACTACTACTACTACTACTACTACTACTACTACTACTACTACTACTACTACATAACCACCATCAGGGTTCATGTTTCTTCACCAATGGCCATCTCAATCTAATTTCTTCATAGCTCCCTCTTCCTCTCCTCCCCTCTCCCCTTCCCACCCCTTCCTCTCATCAGTTCAGACCTCCGTCATCCATCCCGTGGCCTCACCTTGCTTCCTTCCAACTGAATTCCCTCCACGTGCCTCCCCTCATTCCCCAGACACACGCCTCTCCCTGAAGGCAGCCAGTGGTCACTATATGTGTGTGTGTGTGTGTGTGTGTGTGTGTTTGTGTGTGTGTGTTTCATCCGGTTTGTGTGGGTTATTTCTGCTCCTGCTACTGTTGCTGTTTCTACTGCTTCTATTGCTTCTACTGCTGCTGCTACTGCTTCTATTGCTTCTACTGCTGCTGCTACTGCTTCTATTGCTTCTACTGCTGCTGCTACTGCTTCTAATGCTAATATTAATATGTAGTACTACAACAAGTACTATTATTATCATTATTGTTATAGTAGTAGTAGTAGTAATAGTAGTAGTAGTAATAGTAGTAGTAGTAGTAGTAGTAGTAGTAGTAGTAGTAGTAGTAGTAGTAGTAGTAGTAGTAATAGTAGTAGTAGTAGTTGTAGTAGTAGAAGAAGTAGTAGTAGTCGTAGTAGTAGTAGACTAGTAGTAATAGTAGTAATAGTAATAGTAATAGTAGTAGTTATAGTACTACTACTAGTTGTAATTTTAATACGACTAGTAGTAGTACTGTAACTACCACTACTGCTACTACTACACCACCACCACCACCACCACCACCACAACCACTACCACCACCACCACCACCACCACCACAACCACTACCACCACCACCACCACCACCAGGGTCAGACAGTGCCACCATAAGTCCTTCCAAATCTCGCTTGAACTCCCCCATGACCCTCCCCTCTTCCACCTTTGCCCTCCTCCCCCATCACCCCCCTTGACCCCTTCCACTTCTTCCCCCACTAATCTTGTTCTTCCACGTGTTTCCCCCCACCTCCCCCCAGCTTTCCACCGGCACACACCCCCTAGGCATCCAATCACGGTTAAGAGTGCCACTGGAGCAGCCAATAGGAGCCGTTCACGCCCTCCTGCTCCACCAATAGAAAGGAGACGTGTGGAGGCGTGGTGGGGCGTCCCGGTCACCTTCACGGAGGAGGAGGAGAAGGAGGAGGAGGAGGGGAGGAGGAAATGCCGCAACCGCCCTTCACCGCTACTTGTTTGAGAGAGAGAGAGAGAGAGAGAGAGAGAGAGAGAGAGAGAGAGAGAGAGAGAGAGAGAGAATTGGCACACTATTTTATACAAACTATTTTTTTCCTTCTTTCTTGTACTTATCTCCACGTTCTTCCTATTTCTCCCTTTTTTTATCATCCTTTCGTTCATTCCTTCTTTTCTTTCCTTTCCTTTCCTTCTTCCCTTCCTTCCTTTCTTCCTTCCTTCATCACATTACCCTCTTCATTGTATTTATTTTTTATTATTTTCTTCTTCCCGTTTTCTTTTCCCTCATTCGTAAGCGTGACCTCTCTCTCTCTCTCTCTCTCTCTCTCTCTCTCTCTCTCTCTCTCTCTCTCTCTCTCTCTCACGCCCTTGGGAACTCTCGTTTTATGGAAGCCTCGTGTGTAAGGAAGGCGCGTGAC
>NC_087172.1:13767429-13769929 GCF_035594125.1 Scylla paramamosain
CACCCCAACCACAACATAGAGTTACGAACGAACGCTGCCTCTCCCGCTGAAAAAATCACCACGTGCCAGGATATCAGACCCGTAACCTTTGGACCTTAAGTTGAGCAATTCACCAGAGAGCAGCATGCCGTTAATTGAGAGAAAGGTTGTGCAGATAGGGAGGTTTGAGAAGGGGATTAGATGATGGGTAATGGGTGGTGGGTGGAGTTGGGTATGGGTCAGTAATCTATATGATCTTTCCTATAGGGACTGCCACGTGTAGGCCTGATGGCTTTTTGCCCCTTGTCTGTATGTCCGTGTGTTTTGAATGCCATTACAATACACGTCTCTATGCGGGAAGTCATAAGGGTGTCTTTCCTACACATACACACACACACACACACACACACACACACACACACACACACACACACACTGCTAGGCTTAGGGTCTCTTTGAAATTCTATAGTAATATTCGTTCCTATGCAAGAAATCATAAGGGTGTCTTTCCTACACACACACACACACACACACACACACACACACACACACACACACACACGGCCTTCAGCATGATTCTCTCTGTATCTCCTAAGCGTGGTGCCTCCAATCAGCGGGCGGCGGCCTCTCAACTCATTACGAAAGACACCAGCCGAAGGAGTGATTCTTAAGCCCGTATTCAGAAACGCCTTGCTGCCTCACCACGACCGTTTTCCAAGGCCACAGAGATGATTAGCCGGGCTCTCAACACTGTTTTTCCCTTCAGTAATGTATAAGTTGTGTTGATCTGTCACTATAATCGTAAAAATACACTTCAAAACCTGTATAGCTTCAACTAGTAAAGCCTTTTGAATGTAGTGGAGGTGCGGTGCGGTGCGGTGTTTTAGAATACTCGTACGGTTCTTAAAGTATAGAAGAGACACATGGCTTGATCCCGTTTACTGTTATTGTTGAGTGTTCCTTCTCGTGTCACACTCACAAGAACGTAACATAAGAACATAAGGGATGCTGCAAGAATCCATCAGGCCTACACGTGGCACTCCTTCTCTAAAGCATGCCTGCCCATTACCTCCTGTCATCCCATTCCATAAATCTGTCTAATTTACTTTCAAATCTCCCTAATGGCTCAGTACATCCTTCTTACTGAGTGTTTTCCATTCATCAACTAATCTATTCTTTGTCTTTTTTTTTCATTCTAACCTGAGCGCGTTATTTCGGATATGTCAACGTACTCGTATGTACAAACACTAATCTAAGCGCACATACATACATACATACATACATTCTTATATGTTTATACAGAAACAACTAAAGTAACACACACACACACACACACACACACACACACACACACACACACACACACACACACACCAAGTGGCAGTTTAAGGGTTAAACACTCATACAGTCATTACAACATATACAGCTTTGTGTTCTTCAGAATAATATATATAGACTGTTGTAGTAGTAGTAGGAGGAGACGGAAGAAAGGAAGAATGGAAGGAAAGGAGAAGTAGGAGGAAGGAGAAATGGAGGTGGAGGAGAGGTGGAGAGTGGTGGTAATAACAGTAGTAGTAGCAGGAGGAGCAGGAGGAGGAGGAGGAGGAAGAAGAAATGAGGAATGGAGGGGAGGAGGAGGAGAAGGAGAAAATGAAGAATGGAGAAGGAAGAGGAATGGATGAGGAAGGAGTTTCTCTCTCTCTCTCTCTCTCTCTCTCTCTCTCTCTCTCTCTCTCTCTCTCTCTCTCTCTCTCTCTCTCTCTCTTTGGGTGATTGAAATCTAGGTGTGTGTACATAGGCTCACATAACATAACGCACGGGTGTCTTCTGATACATAGACGTAATGGTGACATGGAACACGATTAGGAGCAAGAAGCCTGAGTAATTAAACTGTCAGAGGAATAGATGATTTGAGTGGAAGACATAATGATAACAGTAATAGTAATAACAACAATAAACCATGATGAAACTAAATGAAACGCATCACCGAACTGAATAATGAAAACACACTATGTAGAATAGAACAGAATTCAGATGAAGCTAAAATATGACAAGGCTTCGATGCATAAAACACTCCCCGCCACCCGCTTATTGCTAGGAACCGTATCAACAAGTAAGGAAGGGATTGGAGACAAGAAAAAATATTGGAACACGATCGAGTTAATATTTCAATCTCATTATCGGGGAAATATAATGAACAGGTAACAGGAATAGAGACATAAAAATAATAATAATAGTAATAATGTATTGGAATGTGTGGTGGTAATAATATTTTTAAGGGCACACTGCAGCATATTTGTTGGCCCTTAGGAAGTACATGTATTGGAACGTGTGGTGGTGGTAATAATATTTTTAAGCATTAGGGAAAGGAAAGACACACAACAGCATATTTGTTGTCCCTTACGAAGCTGGGGAAAATTACGTGAAAATGAAAATCTGCAAAATCTTAACGAGAACAGAGAGAGAGAGAGAGAGAGAGAGAGAGAGAGAGAGAGAGAGAGAGAGAGAGAGAAAAAAAAAA
>NC_087172.1:13774929-13784929 GCF_035594125.1 Scylla paramamosain
GGGTAGGATTATGAGAGAGAGAGAGAGAGAGAGAGAGAGAGAGAGAGAGAGAGAGAGAGAGAGAGAGAGAGAGAGAGCAGTTTCCTCCAGTGCCTCATTCAGTAAAAGAGAAATATGCGTAGTTGGTGTTAAGCGATGTCTAATTTTGTGGTTTTGCTAATGATAGACTCCACCAGCTGTTTCAAACCACCACCACCACCACCACCACCACCACCATCACCATCGCTATCGTTGTTTTGTTAGCTCACTCTGGGTTTTCTGCTCTCAGTAATTACCACGATGCCTCGGTTAGTTCATTTGTGATAGGAGTGATAGGAGATTCATCGTTGTCATTATCACTTGTTGTTGTTGTTGTTGTTGTTGTTGTTGTTGTTGTTGTTGTTGTTGTTGTTGTTAGTGGTGGTGGTGGTGGTGGTGGTGGTGGAGGTGGTGGTGGTGGTGGTATTTTTCATTATCATTATTACTGTTATCAATGTGACTACTACTACTACTACTACTACTACTACTACTACTACTACTACTACTTTTTGTGCTCATGATAGGCGGACCGCGGACAAATGAATTCTGGAGAACAACAAAACCAGCTAACTGTCCATACTACTACTACTACTACTACTACTACTACTACGACTACTGTTATCATCATCATCATCATCATCATCATCATCAATATCATCATCTTCTTTTTCTTCTTACCTACATTACTAAACTACATAACAGATGACTCACAACTCTCACTGTAACTTCCTTCCTTCCTCCTCCTCTTCCTCCTTCCCCTTCCCTCTCCTCCCTCCCTCCTATCCTCCCTCCCCCTCTCTCTGACGTCACAGCTTACCGGTATAAATAACACATCAGCTGGTGGGAAGATGTGTGGGCGTCTCTCTCCTGAGGTGACGAGGTGGACAGTGGGATGTGCTGTGTGTGTGTGTGTGTGTGTGTGTGTTTGGTCTTTTTTTGGTTTATTATACGTAAGAAAATTAGGTGATTCTGTTGTTTGTTTGTTTGTTCTGGTTGTTGTTGTTGTTATTGTTGTTGTTGTTGTTGTCTCGTCGTCGTCGTCCTTCTTCCTCCTCCTCCTCATCTTCTTCTTCTTCTTCTTCTTGCTCCTCCTCCTCCTCTTTTTCTTTTTGTTTTCGTCTCCACACTATTTTAGCTACAATAAGTTGGGCGAGACACTGATGTAAGAATGTTCCACCTGGCCGCCACCTCCTCCTCCTCCTCCTCCTCCTCCTCCTCCTCCTCCTCCTCCTCCTCCTCCTCCTCCTCCTCCTGTCCATGGTGGGGAGTGGGAGGAAAGGTGAGGGGAAGGGTGACAAAAATAACCTTCCATCTTAAATACACCTGAGCTTGTTATGGAGGAGGAGGAAGAGGAGGAGGAGGAGGAGGAGGAGGAGGAGAAGGAGGAAGAGGAGAAGGATAAAAGGAAAAGGAGGACAGAAGGAGGGCTAATTGGAAAAGGAGAAGAGGAGGAGGAGGAGGAGGAGGAGGAGGACTAAAAAGGAAAAGTAGGAAAAGAGGAGGAGGAGGAGGAGGAGGAGGAGGAGGAGAAGAAGGAGGAGGAGTAGGAAAGATCTTAATACGCAGAAACTAAGGTCTAGGCGCCTACATCTCACGAAACCTTGCGTCATTCCCTCTCTCTCTCTCTCTCTCTCTCTCTCTCTCTCTCTCTCTCTCTCTCTCTCTCTCTCTCTCTCTCTCTCTCTCTCCTTTCTTTAGTATACTGCCGCTGTCTTGTTTATTCAGAATTCTTAAAGGAAAAATCTCCTCCTTCTCCTCCTCTCCTCCTCCTCCTCCTCCTCCTCCTCCTCCTCCTCCTCCTCTTCCTCCTCTTCTTCTTCCTTTTCATCAAACCCACATGACTACCTTATGATCATTGTTCTTGCTGCCAAACACACACACACACACACACACACACACACACACACACACACACACACACAGACACACGCGGTCGCTCACATGCACAGGCACATTATTTATTTGGAGAGAGAGAGAGAGAGAGAGAGAGAGAGAGAGAGAGAGAGAGAGAGAGAGAGAGAGAGAGAGAGAGAGAGAGAGAGAGAGAAAGTAAAATAAGATGAAATAGATTATGACACAAACTTGGCATGTAATAAACGAACGACGCACACACACACACACACACACACACACACACACACTAATAATAAACCATACATCCATACATACACACTTACAAAGACCGAGAGGGGAGGCAAAGCAAGGGACATCACTTCTCTATAATCAGTTAAGCCAGCGGAGGATATAGAAACCAAAAAGGAAGCGAAAGGATGTGTTTGCAGATAAAAGAAACAAATATCTCGAGAAAAACAAGAAATAAAGAGAGAGAGAAGAGAATTAGAGAGCAAATGTTGTCTTTTTTTTAAAGGGTAAACATTTAAGAGACCAATAGTGTTTAGTGAATTTTTTAAAGGATTATAAGGAAATATCATGCAGTTTTCATAATATTCCTATAGAGGGGACCGTATTCCTCTCTCTCTCTCTCTCTCTCTCTCTCTCTCTCTCTCTCTCTCTCTCTCTCTCTCTCTCTCTGCATACGTGCCCTGCCATACGCCACCGACTCACTGCTTTATTCCTGTACATGTTAACATAGATCACGAGGCCTACTTACCTGATTCACTGTACCTCTCTCTCTCTCTCTCTCTCTCTCTCTCTCTCTCTCTCTCTCTCTCTCTCTCTCTGTCGGTTCTCCACTTCTCTTTTCCTCCTATTTCCTTCTACTCTTCTTTTTCCCTCTCATATATGTCTCCTTTCTCTCTTTCTCCTTTCTCCTTACTGTTTCTTCCTCCTCCTCCTCCTCCTCCTACTCCTCCTCCTCTTCATTACCATCATCATCGTCATCATCATCATCATCATTATCATAATTTTAAAACATTACGTACGTAGAGAGAGAGAGAGAGAGAGAGAGAGAGAGAGAGAGAGAGAGAGAGAGAGAGAGGATAATCAACGGTCCTGTTAGTCAGATTGAGCCATCCTTTCTCTCTCTCTCTCTCTCTCTCTCTCTCTCTCTCTCTCTCTCTCTCTCTCTCTCTCTCTCTCTCTTGGGTGAGAAAGTGGGTGCCTGCAGCTCCCACAGGAATTACTACACGTGCGTAACATTCACCTACGCCCGTATGTGTGTGTGTGTGTGTGTGTGTGTGTGTGTGTGTGTGTGTGTGTGTGTGTGTGTGTGTGTGTGTGTGTGTGTGTGTGTGTGTATGCGGGTACCAGGAATGCATGCGAGGGAGGAATGTTGATAATATTATTGTTCCTCTTTTTCTTTACTCTTTTGTCTTCTCTCTCTCTCTCTCTCTCTCTCTCTCTCTCTCTCTCTCTCTCTCTCTCTCTCTCTCTCTCTCTCTCTCTCTCTCTCTCTCTCTCTCTCTCGCGTGTGTGTGTGTGTGTGTGTGTGTGTGTGTGTGTGTATGTGTTTAAAAGGAAATGGTGACAGCAACACCAACAGCAACAATTACTACTACTACTACTACTACTACTACCACTACTACTACCACTACTACTACTACTACTACTGCTACAGCAAGAACAGCAATAGTAATAATAATAATAATGATAATAATAATAATAATAATAATAATAATAATAATAATAATAATAATAATAATGAACAAATGAGTCAATGAATAAATGATACAATAAACAGAATAATGAATGAATAAATGAAGAATGTATGAGTCAGTGGTTATTAATGACGATAGTGAATAATGATGATGATGATGATGATGATGATGATACGGAATGACTTGCATAACCAATGAGTGAATGAATGAATAGTGAAAGAGGGGAATGACAATATCTCTCTCTCTCTCTCTCTCTCTCTCTCTCTCTCTCTCTCTCTCTCTCTCTCTCTCTCTCTCTCTCTCTCGCTTCATGATTTTTCCTTTTAAATCGTGAATGTTATCGTTACCAGAGAGAAAGAGAGAGAGAGAGAGAGAGAGAGAGAGAGAGAGAGAGAGAGAGAGAGAGAATGTTGGTGGGTGGGGAGGAGCCTTCATCATTACTATCCTACCTCAAACAGCTTCGTAAGGATCATAATTACTATAGAGTCTCCTGCTGCTGGTCTTGCTTCTTGTTTCTTCCTTTGTGTTCTCTTATGTCCACTTTGCTGAGGACTGGAATGGGAAGACTTGAGAAAATAAGAATTGTTTATAGTTTTTTTTTATTTAATTTTATTCTTTTTTATGTTTTTTTTTATGTTCGTGTTAAATTTTTGCCTGCCTGCTTTTTTCTCCTCCTCCTCCTCTTCCTCCTCCTCCTCCTCCTCCTCCTCCTCCTCCTCCTCCTCCTCTTCCTCTCTACCTCCCATCATTCTTCATCAGGTGTAATACAGTTTTATACATCGTTCTCTCCTCCTCCTCCTCCTCCTCCTCCTCCTCATTTTTCATCACAGCACTTTCCTTTTACTTACTTTAGTCTCCCTCCCTCCTCCTCCTCCTCCTCTTCCTCCTTCATCTCCCATCTTCTTTCTCCCTCCCTCTAACCTTCCATTCTCATTCCTTTTCTCTCCCCTCTTCTCCATCCTTCCCTTTCTCTTTACATCCTCTCTCTCCCCTCCCTTCCCTCTCCCATCCTACTCGTTCGTTATACATAAATCTCTCTCTCTCTCTCTCTCTCTCTCTCTCTCTCTCTCTCTCTCTCTCTCTCTCTCTCTCTCTCTCTCTCTCTCTACCTACCTTGCTGCTTTCCTCTCCCAACCTCTCACTTTCTGTCTCTCCCAACCTCTCCCAGCCTCTCTCTCTCTCTCTCTCTCTCTCTCTCTCTCTCTCTCTCTCTCTCTCTCTCTCTCTCTCTCTCCAAATTTCTGTATCCCCGGGCTATTTAAGAGGGGTAGTTTTGTAAGCCGCGTTAGCCAATAGGAAGCGAGTGTCAAGGCGAAGGAGGAAGCTGATTGGCTGCTGGGTGGTGACGGAGACTCTCACCACTGGATCCCTGGCCGCCTATTGGTCAGCTCTGGTATGTGTGTGTGTGTGTGTGTGTGTGTGTGTGTGTGTGTGTGTGTGTGTGTTCTCTTTTCCCCTCACAAGTTCTTCGTTTTATCTCTTCCCCTTCTTAGCCCTCCTCCTCCTCCTCCTCCTCCTCCTCCTCCTCCTCCTCCTCCTCCTCCTCCTCCTCCTCCTCCTCCTCCTCATCCTCCTCCTCTACTCTGCTCATCATCCTTCTTGTTTTTTTTCTTGTTTTTTTTTATTTATTCTTAACTTTATTTCTTGTTCTTGTTCTTGTTTTTTGTCCTTGTTCTTATTGTTCTTTCATCTTGTTTTTATTCTCACTCTTGCTGTTGTTGTTGATGCTGTTGTTGTTGTTCTCCTCCTCCTCCTCCCCATCTCCGCCCCTCCTCCTCTCTCTTTACCTCCCCTTAATCTCTCCCTCTCCCCTTAACATCTTCCCCCTCTCCTCTCCCCCTCCCCCCTCCCCCCTCCCTACCAATTAGCCTCATCACAATCAATACCCCTCTTATTGGACGCACGCTGCCCCTCTTACAAGCATTCAGGGAACACAGGTGAGCTTCGGCCGGCCACTCACCTGTGTCTATCGGTCTGGCTTCATTTGGGGAGGATGATAAAAGAAGTGCAATGTGAACGATGTACCCGCCGCTGGTATATTTTGGTTAAGGGTTGTTGTTGTTGTTGTTGTTGTTGTTGTTGTTGTTGTTGTTTTGGTGGTGTTGTTGTTGTTGTTGTTGTTTTGGTGGTGTTGGTGGTGGTGGTTTAACTCTTTTCACTGTTCTGGCGGTCTCTTGTTGCGTTCAGAGTATTGTGAAGGATTGTTAGCGCACACACATACAAGAGAGAGAGAGAGAGAGAGAGAGAGAGAGAGAGAGGTTAATTTGATCTTTTCTAAGCATCAGATTTACGAAAAAATCCATGAAACTCCCATTAACTTCTACTAAAGCTTGCTAAACTACAACTAAAATCATGAAAACTTCCTTGAAAACTCACCAACTTCCCCTGGAGCCTGCCAAACTACCGATAAATTCATGTAACCTCCGTGAAAACGCTAAACCACCCCTTAAACTACAAAGAGAACCACGAAAACACCAGGAAAACCTAATTAACTTTCACTAGAGCCTGTTAAGAGCAGTCAGGATAGGACGCCGAAGTGCTTGTTGCCAGTCAGTTGCTCTACCAGGTGCTGCCCTCTGGAAGGCTGCTAGCTTGTACTGGATGGAAGCCCCTTTGTTCCATGAAGGATTCGAACCCGGGCCACTTAAACACAGCTGCCATTTCACCTTAAAATCAACGGGTTAATTCTTTCTGTATACCATAAGTGACCAGGAGGTGTCACTAGCTAACTCATTTCTGCTGGTGACCTAAGAACTTCAAGCAGTCACCAGCTGTCAGTCAGATTAGTGTAAGTAAGGGCAGTACTGAGTGAGTAGAGGTTATTTTTATCCCTTCTCTACAATTCTACTGGTTTAGTGATAGTTTAACAAGCTCTAGTGGAAGTAATCAGATTTTCAAGGGTGTTCTTTTTTATGGTTCTTGTGATACTTTAACAGGCTGTACTAAGAGATATTCGGGATTTTAAGGGTGATCTCATGGTTCTAGTGGCAGGTTCACAGGCTGTAGTGGATGTTATTGGATTTTCAATGGTGTTTCATGGTTCTAGCGACAGATTAACAGGCTGTAGTAGATGTTATTGGGGATTTCAAGGATGTTTTTTTTTTTTATGGTTTTAGTGATAGTTAAACAGACTGTAGTGGATGTTATTGGAATTTTCAAGGGTGCCTTCATGATTCCAGCGATAATTTGGCAGACTCTGTTGGAAGTTACAGGCATATTCAAGGGTGCTTCCATGATTCCAGGGATAGTTTAGCAGGCTGTAGTGGACGTTGCTGGCATTTCAAGGCTGCCTCCATAATCACAGAGATAATTAAACAGGAATTCCGCGCTACCAGAGAGAAAAACAGCGAAGAGAACCAGACCAAGCATGTGTGTGGCCTCTGGAAGCAGCCCTAGTGAAGAAGCGTTTCATAACACCCTGGATGACGCCGAGTTTACGTGTTGCTCTCCTGGTAGCGGCCACGTGACTTGGCCCCTCATACCTAGGGTGTATAGGGTGTAGCGGTGTAGTCCCCCTGCCTAACCTTCACCATAGGGTTGCCAAGCCTTGCACCCTTCAAGGTCACCACTGCCTAAGCCTCGCCCTGCATCTCCCACTCCCCAACAAGCCCAAGTAGAGTACCTTGTAGAATCTCCTCGGCCCCATTCCGAAACGCTGCTTTGTTCTCTTGTTAAGACTGTTTTTCAAGTGGCAGAAATGTTATTAGTCGTGTTCTCGCGATTTTTTTTTCTCTCTCTCTCTTATAATGCAGAATTCTTGTTGAACTATCACTAGTACCATGAAAACATCTCGAAAACTCATATAACTTTCACTACACTATTTTTCAAAGACCGCAATAGCTATTAGTCTTGTCCTCATGGTCGGTTTTCTTATTAATGGTGTAGAATCCTTGTTGAACTATCACTAAAATCATGATAACACTCTTACAAATCATTAACTTGCACTAGAGCCTGTCAAACTGTCACTGGAATCACGAAAACACCCTTAAAAACAGTCACTTGCACTAGAACCTACCAAACTGCCACTGGAATCACGAAAACACCCTTAAAAACACTAACTTGCACTGTCACTGGAATCACGAAAACACCCTTAAAAACAGTCACTTGCACTAGAACCTACCAATCTGCCACTGGAATCACGAAAACACCCTTAAAAACACTAACTTGCACTACCTACCAAACTGCCACTGGAATCACGAAAACACCCTTAAAAACACTAACTTGCACTACCTACCAAACTGTCACTGGAATCACGAAAACACCCTTAAAAACACTAACTTGCACTACCTACCAAACTGTCCCTGGAATCACGAAAACACCCTTAAAAACACTAACTTGCACTACCTACCAAACTGTCCCTGGAATCACGAAAACACCCTTAAAAACACTAACTTGCACTGTCACTGGAATCACGAAAAACACCCTTGGAAAAACACCACCAACAACAATTTCCACCAGAGCCAAACTGTCACTAGTACGATGAAAACACCCTTGAAATCCCAGATAACTTCAGTAGATGTTAAATGTGAGAGACAGGATGATGAATGATGAGGAATAGGGTTCTTGTACCAGCTGCCCACCACCTCCATGACCAAGGCCAGCAGGGGCACGAGGAAGGCCTGCAGCGAAGGGGCCTTAGGGGAGGGAGGCTGAAGTGTTTAGGGCAAGACTCAGAAACATAAGGAAGAGTTCGAGACTAAATAGATTCATGGATGGGGATAATAGGTGGGAACAGAAGGACGTGTTTCATAGAGGTACTGCCACGTGTAGGCCTGGTGGCTTCTTGCAGCTTCCCTTGTTGTCTTCTGTGTTTATGAGTGCATGGAAGGATTGGTGTGGAGGACAGAGTGGCAGCAGAATGGTCGTTCTTTCAGCAAGCATCGTAGAGAGGAACTGTTATCCCTTGTCACTTTGAACTGCAGCCGTCATGAAGTGCAAAGGATAACGGAGGATAACACAGCAAACAGCACTAGGCAGACACTCAGTTACTTCTTAGACTCCATGTTTTTCTCTGCTACTCTACAACATACTACTAGTGAGATATATGGGGTAGTACGGTGGAAGGCTTCTCCCCACCCACCCACCCCTGTTGCCGAAGGAAAGAAAAGAACAATACGAGGTAGAAAGCGATCGCATTCCTATGACAGATGAATGTTGAGAGAGTATAAAAGTGAAAGATAAACAGAAGCACGAGGATTTTAAGATTATGCGGCGTTTTGGCAGACGTTTCCTCTTTCCAACGGCGCTTTCAGGAATCATTTTAAAATTCTTGTGCTTTCGTCTCCCTTTGGTTTTGTAGACGCTAAACGTATCTTGCTGGAGACACAGGCGCCCTCCCCACGTGTAGCGGTGTAGCGGCCTAGACTAAAAGAAGAGGACCGTATTCTCTAACACTTCTTTGTCTTATCTCGACTTATTTCAGCAGGTTGTGGAGGAAGTTAGTGAAGTTTGCAAGGACGTTTTCATGATTGTAGTCATAGCTTGAAGACTCTACATTGATGGAAAAACAATATAGAACACGTCTACATTTATCACTGTGGTTTTCGCAAGAGTATTACACCTGTTAGTAATGTAGAAATCTTGTTAATCTGCCATTAGAACCAAAAATACACACTTCAAAACCCGTGTGACTTCAACAACAGCCCTTGGAATGTAGTGGAGATGCGGCGCAGAAGAGTTTCAGAATACAGACCTAAAACCTTACTTCTCCTGCTTCCCTGCCCTCAAGGCCCCTTCACTGCAGTCCTTCTTACCACCACCACCACCACCACCACCAGCAAGACGGCAGTGGTGGTGGTAGTGGTGGTGATGGAGGAGTGCCTGAAGGATTGGAGGCTGGTGGAGCTGCATTGAGTGGAAGTGAGTGGAAGAGTGGATTAACCGGAGACGTGACAGGAAGAAAGTGTGTGTGTGTGTGTGTGTGTGTGTGTGTGTGTGTGTGTGTGTGTGTGTGTGTGTGTGTGTGTGTGTGTGTGTGTGTTGAAATCCTTTTGTGCAAACGTGACAAAATGTGTTTTTATGTTGATATAGAAACAGATTGACGGAAAGACGTATAGAAAATTATAAAGACAAATGTTTAAATAGATGAACAGACGGACAGATAGACGGACAGATAGGTAGGCAGATAGAAAGATAAATAGATACATAAATGGACAAATGGGAAGACAGACATACTCGTAGAGACGGACGTACAGATAGATAGACAGACGGACGGATTAATAAGCAAATAGAGAAGGCAACAAGAAATTTAAAAAAAGAGAGAGAAGGGAAGGAGAGACGGAGAGAGAGACATGACGTAAAAAAAAAAAAACACTGAAGAAGAAGGAGAAAGAGAAGGAGGAGATAAGACGAAAGCGAACATGAGAAGCGAACGAGGAAGATAAGAGAAAGAGAAAGGAGAATTGAAATGAGTAGATGTACCTTCT
>NC_087172.1:13787429-13789929 GCF_035594125.1 Scylla paramamosain
GTGGGACAACACCAGCAGCAGCGTGGGACAGCAGCACCAGGAGGAGGAGGAGGAGGAGGAGGAAGAGTAGAAATAGCTAAGAGATTGCAGGTAGAATGGAAGCAGGAGGAAGAGGAGGAGGAGGAGAAGAGTAGAAATAAGTAATGTAGGTGGAGGTGAAAGAGGAGGAAGAGGAAGGAGAAGAGTAGCTACGAAGGAGAAAGAGGAGGAGGACGAAGAATAACCAAAAGGCTGGAAGGAGGAGGAGGAGAAAGAGGAAGAAGAGAAGGATTAAGTAAGAAGCTGGAAAACTAGTAATTAAGAGATCGGAAGGAGGAGGAGTAAGAGGAAGAGGAGGAGAAGTCACTAAGAGGCTGGAGAAAGAGGAGGAGGAGGGGGAGGAGATGGACTACTTAAAGACTTAAAGGAACACAAAGGAAAAACAAACAGCAGCAATCATGTTGTCCCTTACGAGGTTGTGATAAGGAACACCCTGCCTGATCTAAAGGAAGAAGAAGAAGAAGAAGACTAGAGATGGAGGGGGAGAGGAGGAGGAGGAAGAGAAAGAGAAATAGCTTAAACAACGGGGAAGGAGAAAGATGAGGAAGAAGAATAAAAATGAAACGAGGAGAATGAGAGGAGGAGGAGGAGGAGGAGGAGGAGGAGAAAGAGGAGAAATAGCTTAAGAGTTGGGGGGAAAGAGGTACATGAGGAAGAGAAATAAAAATAAAGCAAGAGGAATGGGAGGAGGAAGAAGAGGAGGAGGAGGAAGAGGAGGAGGAAGAGGAATGGATATTGTTATGGAAGAAGTCATGAAGCAAGAGGAAGAAGAAGAGGAGGAGAATCTGAAAGAGGACAGAAAATAAATTGTAAGAGATAGGGAGCAAATTTAGAGAGAGAGAGAGAGAGAGAGAGAGAGAGAGAGAGAGAGAGAGAGAGAGAGAGAGAGAGAGAGAGAGAGAGAGAGAGAGAGAGAATCTAAAATTATATCTCCTAATGTAAACACACACACACACACACACACACACACACACACACACACACACACATAATTACTAAGATAACACGTCTATTAACAATTATGCAAAATACGTCATACAAAAAAGATAACTTAATTCATTCGTCTCTAAGGAACACTGAAGCTTATTACTCAGAGGACAGTGCAACATCAAGAAGCTCATTTGTTTGTGTTTTTCCTCATATTTCTATTTATTTTCTTTTTCATTTTTCTTTTTCATTTTCATTTCTTATTCATTTTCACTTCCTTCCCTCGTTTTCTTTTTTTCTATTGTTTTTTTTTCCGTCTCCTCTCCTTTCCTTTCTCCTCGATGGCTCTACCTAGCTGTTTGCTCTCCCTTCGTGTTCCTTTGTGTTCCTGTTCTTCTGTGTAGGTGTGTGTTGCCTTTCTCTTCCCTCTTGTTAGGTAGTCAATAGGAAGCTTAAACAGAACAGTTAAGTGTATGGATGAGGATGAGACGTAGATATAAATAAGTAGGTTTTATGCATGAACTGTCTGTCACGTGTTGGCCTGGTGACTTCCTGCAACTTTCCTTATATTTTTGTGTGTGTGTGTTTTTTACGAATAAATCACTGCATTCTGAACACGTGACTTTCATGCAGTGTTTTACAATGGTACAGTACAGTCCTGGATGTGAGTGAAAGTGTCTTGTTTTGTTTTGGCGTCTCATGGGGATCGTGTACAATAATTCTTAAACAACTTGTAAAAAAGCATTCCAATTCAAATCAAGTTTATTCTTTGCATCCCCACACTGACTAATTGCAAAGCCCACAGAGATGAGCAGTCAGGTTCTCATGGGTGTTCTTCCTACTGACGTTATAAAATACTTATTAAACTATTACCCTAAAAACACGCTTCAAAACGCCAGTAACTTTCGCTAGGGCCTGTTAGATGTAGTTGACACAAGACACTGAGACGCTCAAGAACCAGAAGGTGTACCCAGCACTCGATCACTCAACAGACCAGCAATGTTTACAAGACGTCACCTTGGTACATCTTTCCCAGCGGTGTGCAGAAAGTGGACACCTTATCACGTCTATCATTTGCCAGTAATAACGTTCATCATTATTGTTTGTCTTTACCGCCCACCACCACCAGCATCACCACCACCTTTGCCCTCTCACCTCGAATTTCAAAAGCCACAGTAATGAGCTGCCGGATTCTCAAGACCATTTTTCCTTTTAATAATGTAGAAAATCATGTTAATCTGTCACTAGAACCGTAAAAGCAATCTTAAAAACCTGCGTATGGCTTCAACCAGAGCCTTTTGAAAGTAGCGGAGGTGTGGCGCAGAGGTGTTTCAGAGCCACGTTCATTGATAACCCTCACACTCAATTGATAACACACATTGATAACACACACACTCAATGCACTGTCTAGGTAGGGGCGTCAGGAACTCCCCAGCATTGCGTATATCTTTCCATTGATCTATTTTTATTAGTTTATATTTTAATTACTTTACCTAACGGAGTAACATGGTAGGTACCGAAAAGTCTGTGTGTT
>NC_087172.1:13794929-13797429 GCF_035594125.1 Scylla paramamosain
AAGAATACAGGGGAGAAAAGGGAAGGAAATTACACGTACATACAAAAACACACGATTAAAAGATAAATAAAAGAAAATAAAATAAAAAAAAGGGAAGATAGTAAACAAAAAAAAAAGGTCCTTCCTTATAATTTTAGAAAGACGAAAAAATAAAAATAAAAAATTCAAACAAAAACAGAACAAAAAACACGAGAAAGAAAAGAAAGAAAAAAATTACACGTACCAAAAAACAAACAAACAAACAAGAACAAGAAAAATCAATAAAAAAAAAATAATACACCTACGAAAAAAAAAAAAAAAAAAAAAAAAAAAAGAAAACAAAATATTTACACATACCACTATTTCACCATCTAAAGAAAACAAAACCCAAAGAGAGACACAGTTAATGGCAGCAGTAATGGCCTCCTAATTTCTGTTAAGGTCTTGCGTTATAGTGGCGAGGAGAAAGAGGCGCCCTAATGGTGGTGTGATCCGCCTGTGTCTGGATCTCTCCCTGAGGCGTCACAGGGAGAGAGAGAGAGGAGGGCGGGAGGAGGGCGGGGAGGTGTGGGGGGGGGGGTGGCGGGGAGGTGAACTGTAAGGACGGAAAGGTTTTGAGGGCGTGAGGAGGAGGAGGAGGAGGGGAGGAATGAAAAGAATGAGGATGATGATACGATGGAAGAGAAAAAGAAAGAAGAGGAGGAGGAGAAAGAAGAGAAAGAAAGAAAAGAACGATGAGGATGAGGAGAAGGAGATGCAGGAGAAGATGAAGGAAGAAGAAGAGAAAGAAGAAAAGAGAAAGAAAAAGAAGGAAAAGAACGATGAGGATGAGGAGGAGACGCAGGAGGAGAGGATGAAGGAAGAAGAGAAAGAAGAAGAGAGAAAGAAAAAGGAGGGGGATAAGGATGAGGAGGAAGAAGAAAAGAAAGAACTAACTTGACCAGTTTAAGCTCAGTTAGGTCAGTTTAAGTTAGGTCAGATCAGGTTAGTTTGTCCACAAGGTGAAGAGAATAAGTAGGAAGCAGGAAGGTGAAGGAAGGAATGAGGGAGAGCAAAGGGTGGGAGAGGGGGAGAGGAAAGGGGTAAGTGGGAGAGTGGATGACTAGACAGGCAGACAGACAGACAGGCAGGCAGACAGATGAACACGATATCCAGGTGTCCTTCAGCGTCTCCTGACCTGAAAGAGAGAGAGAGAGAGAGAGAGAGAGAGAGAGAGAGAGAGAGAGAGAGAGAGAGAGAGAGAGAGAGAGTACTCCACCCACCCAAACACGCTTCTCCTCCTCTTACAGTTCATCTTTATACACTCTAGTTCTCTTATTGCCCCAGTCTCTCTCTCTCTCTCTCTCTCTCTCTCTCTCTCTCTCTCTCTCTCTCTCTCTCTCTCTCTCTCTCTCTCTCTCTCTCTGTAGCATTTCTCAAGAACAAGGAAAATTTTAAATGCTAGGAGAAATCTCGAAACGTTTATAACAGTGATGCCTTTTCATCCCATCAACTTGAGCTGTACTTAGATTTCAGCCACACCAAGATGTCTGTTTGTTTATTCACGCAGGCAGTTAGTTGGTCAATTAGTTATTTTGATTGGTTAGTGAGTGAGTTTGATAGTTTGTAAGCTAGTTTGTTGATTGCTTATCTAACCTTATTTACTTCTACGGTCATCCTTCATTAACTTTCCTAGTGCTGTAAAAATGGTTTGTGTAGTGGCGCAGGAGAGAAAGAAAAGAGAAAACAGAAGGTTAATCTTATCTTTTTACGTCAAAGAAATATTTACGAAATCTTACCACAAAAAGTGCCTGAAAAGTCATCGTTATCATTGTTATCATTGTTGAGCAGTGAAAGGGTTAAATAATAGGTTGTTTGGCTGGTTACTCAGTGTGTCCAGTTACTCAGGCAGTCAGTTAAATAATTGGTAAGTTGTTTAGTTAGTGAGTCAGACAGTTACTCAGGCAATCAGTTAAATAATTGATAAGTTGGTTGGTCAATTAGTTAGTGAGTGAGACAGTTACTCATCCACTCATCCTGGCAGCGCTCCATCTGGTGGCGACAAACGGCGGGCCTTGCCTTCCCCAGCCTCCCTCGCCTCGCCGCTTAGACTTCGCGTGAAACATTGCTATTAAGTTGCAAAATCTGAAGGCAGCGAGTTAGGAAAATGAAAGAAGGAAAATTAAATAGAACCCCAAGTCACTGGAAGAGAGAGAGAGAGAGAGAGAGAGAGAGAGAGAGAGAGAGAGAGAGAGAGAGAGAGAGAGAGAGAGAGAGAGAGAAACTGGAGAACACTAGTGAGAGGTGGAAAAGGAGGGGGTGGGTAAGGGAACAAATGTTGGCGGGCAATACTATAATTATATACTTCTCTCTCTCTCTCTCTCTCTCTCTCTCTCTCTCTCTCTCTCTCTCTCTCTCTCTCTCTCATCCGTTGACGCGTAAAATTTTCCACCGTTACTTCGAATTGTGAAATTATTATCTTTTTCTTTTTTTTTTTCGTGCGTCACTGCTGCGGATGCGACGGATGCGACAGATGCTCTCT
>NC_087172.1:13809929-13852429 GCF_035594125.1 Scylla paramamosain
GTCTTCAGGTAACCTATTAATTGGTCTTACCTGGGACTGCTTTTTTTTCCTTCCTCCTCCTCCTCCTCCTCCTCCTCCTCTTTCCTCCTCCTCCACTTAGTATAAATTATTAATCTTATGCTGTTTTTTTTCTTCTTTTTTTTCTTTATCGTTCCATACCTTGATGTGTATTATTATTATTATTATTATTATTGTTGTTGTTATTTCTTGTTGATGTCTCCTTTTCCTGCTCCTCCTCCTCCTATTTCTCTTTCTTCTCCTTCATCAATATCATCAACATCATCATCATTTACCACCACCACCACCACCACCACTCATTCCTTCTCTCCTCACTCCTCAGGGTCTCAATGCCCGCCTCGCCTTCGCCATCTCCGCGGCAGCCTTCGGGTCGGCCTTCCAGCATGGCTACAACCTTGGCGTTATCAACAACCCGCAAACTGTAAGTACCCATGGAAAGACAGATAAGGAGATAGATAGATAGATAAGTAGATAGATGGATAGGTAGATCATTGGTAGATAAGGTTGATAAATTACTTAATACATACATAGTTACATAGATAGATGGATAGATAGATGGAAAGATAGATAGATAGACATAGGGTGGTAGATAGAGAAGTCTGATAGAAAGATTAGTAGATATTTAAACAGTTTCATAGATAGATTGGGAGATTGATAGATTGGTAGATGAATGGATTGGTAGCTAGATGAACGAACAGATAGATACACTGATAGATGAATACATAGATGGATAAATAAACAAATACATAGATACCTTTATTATTTTTACCGTAACTGATTATTCTATACCTTGATATTCATAACAGGTACAACGAAGCTCACACACACACACACACACACACACACACACACACACACACACACACACACACACACACACACACACACACACACATACACACACACACACACACACGCGAGGTGAAGCCATTCTAGTGTATTGTAATAGTCAAGAACACACAGACACACACACACACACACGCACACACACACACACACACACACACACACACACACCACCTCTATTCATTCTCCTGTAACTCTTCATCCTCAGTGCCAGGGACATATAAATAGTGCCAAGTGGGGTGCCATCATAAGGGACAGTGCCAGGGAGGGTAAGAGGGTCACGTGCTGGCATATGACACACACACACACACACACACACACATACACACTACGTATTAGATAAATGCAGGTCTGAAGTACAGTGTTGATGTAACCCTGAGAGCAACGCCTTTCATGTATGTGCAGGTGTGACTGCCCTGCCTTGAGAGAGAGAGAGAGAGAGAGAGAGAGAGAGAGAGAGAGATTTTTTTCCTTATGTCTATCTCAAAAATCAGAGAGAAATTCGGTACGTTTATTCTATTCATTCATTCATATAGTTAGTTAATTCGTCAATTGGCTAGTTAGCTTGTTAGTCAGTCAGTCAGTTAACCAGTTAGTCGGTCAGTCAGTTGGATAGTTAGTTTTCATTACAGCACTGTATGCGAAGCCCTTTAACTGTACACACAAGCAAATAAGGGCGTTCTGTCTCCCCCCTTTCCTTGCCACTTCGTCTCTTTTTGCTTGCACCACACGCCAAGCACACCACCACAGCACCACACACCACCACATCTTAACACCACACGCCAGCACACCTCACCACCACATACTATACCATATCATCATACCTCAGCATTTCAGCGCCCTCAGCATATCGTAATCAGCACTACATCAGCACCTCAGCAGTTATATAAAGTTTCCAGAATAGACGAAAGATTTGGCCATTCTCTCTCTCTCTCTCTCTCTCTCTCTCTCTCTCTCTCTCTCTCTCTCTCTCTCTCTCCCGGGTAACTAGATTTTGGCACCCATAGTTAGTTTGGTTGCCAGTTCAACCTATTTTGAGTTCTGAGTGATTTGGTGGATCTCTCTCTCTCTCTCTCTCTCTCTCTCTCTCTCTCTCTCTCTCTCTCTCTCTCTCTCTCTCTCTCTCCCCTGAAATCTTTACAACATGCTGTATTTCAGAGAGAGAGAGAGAGAGAGAGGTATCTACATTCTAAACACCCTTTTTTTTTTTCTTTCTGCTTAGGTTGTGTAAAAGTTTCCTTGAGTTTCGATGAGGGAAAAATACGTAACTGGATTTCTTCTTCTCCCCCCCACACCCCCACCTTGACAGCACACACACACACACACACACACACACACACACACACACACACATGACAGAATGAGATAACAGGAGCTAAATTTTGCTGATCACTGTAACTCCTTCACCTTCTCTCTTTCTTCCTCTTCTCCTCCTCCACCTCCTCTTCCTCAATTTTCTTCTCATCTTTCTCTCCTTTCCTCGTATCTTTTACATCCTTGCTTCATCTTTCGTTCACTCTTTTTATTTGTCAAGAGAGAGAGAGAGAGAGAGAGACGAGGGGAGGGATAGTGAGTGCGTGTGTCAGCTCCTGTCAAGCAATGAGATAACACTAAAAAGGAAGGAAGGAATGAAAAAAAAGAAGCAAGGAAGCAACAAAGTCAGAGAGCGCACGCAACAGAGGCACTTCACGTCAACCAGGAAGCGAGCGGTAGCGGGTTAGCTTAGGTTCACAATAGCGCACACTTTTTTAACCCCATTGAGAAGTAGGCGGCCCTCAAAGCGGCGCCTTTCCGCGTGGGTGCCTGCTGATCTGTCTGGGCGGCGTAGCTAAGACGGCCTTGCGGGAACTGGAAGAAAACGGGGGTAGAGAACGAAAAGTGACACCGTTGCTTGCGGAAACACTAGACCCATCAGACCATGCAGATCTACCCGACCCTGCGCACGTGATGGTACCCACGTGACGCGCGTTCCCTTGCGTCACGAGGGGCGGCGAGACAGCAGGGAGGGAGAGTCAGAGAGACAGTCATTTAAGTTTTGTATCATCGTTATTTTTAAAGGTCTTGTGGTTCTTGGCTGGCAACCTTTGTAGTGGCTGGGTGAGTGGTGTGACAGGGGAACGGGAGAGGAAGAGGGAGAGAGAGAGAGAGAGGGAGGGTGAGACCATACGAGAAGCGATCAAGGAGGAATGTAATTAGCATCGTGTATAAAGTTCTTTAGAAGTCACGATCTGATCCTTTTTTCCTCCCTTCTCTCCCGCTACACTTTCTGATTGCAGTTTTTTTTTTTTTTCAGTCTTCCTCCAATTCCTCCATTTACAACCACCGATATCAATTTTTCTTTCTTTTTTTCTTCTATAGCAGTTTTTTTCTTTTCCTTTCTTCTTTCCCTAATTTTCCTTTTTTTTTCTCTCTCTCTTTCCACCCGTTACATCCTCCGATAGCAGTTTTCCCCTTTATTCTTCCCTGCGCTTCCTAATTTTCCCCTTTCTTTCTCCCTTCCCTCCCTAAACACTCTCCTGGCAGACTGCGGCAAGCTCCCCAGTAACCCAGCCAGACATTTCCTCCTCGCCCAGCCCCGCAGCCAGCCAGCCAGCCAGCCAGCCGGTGGAGGGAGTGGGCAGGGAGAGGGGAGATTCCTGTCTTGAACCTGCGGCATAGTTTGGGGATTGTGGGAAATTTCCGAACGCACGCACACACACACACACACACACACACTCTCTCTCTCTCTCTCTCTCTCTCTCTCGTTCACTATTCCCTGGACTTTCCCTCTCGCCATCCGTCTCCCTGACCCTCTTCTCTCCTTCCTGCTCAGACATGCATCCGCTTTCATATTCTCGCCTTTTTTTCCTCCTTTCTCCTCGTCCTTTTCCTTCTTCCCTCTTTTCAATCACCAAGCGACCCAGAAAAAGAAAAAAGTCGTTTCCTGAATGTTTTGCGTGCGTAGTTTTGTATCTGTTCTCCTAATTCTCTTAACGTAAACAGGAAAGGAACAATACAATGAAGCAATTCTCTCAGTGTCACGAGGAACGCCTGGCTGGGAGTCGCCGGGGTGATATTGCCAAGGGAACAAGTGGAAGAGGTGTTTAGGGATTACTTTCGTGTTGCTGCTGATTTTTCTGTAGGCCGAGCTTGATTTATCTACAGATTTTTCTGGGTTTTCTCCTGATTTGTTTAAACTGCATCAGATTTCTCCTGAACTGCCCTGCGTAATAATGGTAGTAGTAGTAGTAGTAGTAGTAATAGTAATTGTAGTAGTAGTAGTAATTGTAGTAGTAGGTCAGAATAGGAGGGGAATGAATAAAAGGTTAGCCTGATGACCTGACCTCTGCACTACCCCGTGTCTCTCCTCCCCCCGCAGCTCATGGAGGAGTGGATCAACAGCACCTACTATGACCGCTACGATGAGCCCATGACGGAGCAGAAGATCACCTTCATCTTCTCCATCATCGTGTCCATCTACTGCGTGGGCGGCATGATTGGTGGCGCCCTCACCGGACTCTTCGCTGAGAGGTGCGTACGTGTGTGTGTGTGTGTGTGTGTGTGTGTGTGTGTTTGTAGCCTTAATAATGTTTAACTTCCCCTTGGCTGTCTGGAAACAAAACATTGCTATCATTTCACTTGTTATTATTCACCGTCACCGCCTTCGCCAGATACTGACCCCTCCTCCTCCTCCTGCCTCTCCTGCAGGTTAGGCCGTAAGGGCGGACTGCTCATCAACAACGCCTTCGCCATCGTCGCCGCCGTGCTCTTCGGGTTCTGCAAGATGGCTGGCTCCTACGAGATGCTGATCGCCGGCCGCTTCGTCATCGGCATCAACAACGGCCTCAACGCTGGTCTGTGCCCAATGTACCTGTCTGAGATCGCTCCCGTCAGCCTCCGCGGCGCCATCGGTACCGCCTACCAGCTGGTGCTCACCATCTCCATCCTGGTAAGTGGACGCTTCCTTAACACGGTTCAAAACACACAGGATGGAAGATAAAACTAAACTACATTGCTTTGCAAAGGTTAAGAAACAGTAACAGAGCTTTAGATACTTAATGTGCTATTTAATGATCTTTTTCACGTCATTTTGGTGAGAAGATAACAAATCATACGATAACTTAAAGATAATGTGTCTGTGTGCGTGTGTTCGTGTGTGTGTGCGTGTGTTCGTGTGTGTGTGTGTGTGTGTGCGTGCGTGCTGCAAGGACGTTCCAGTAACCACTTGTGTTCCTTCCTCCCAGATTTCTCAGATCATGGGCCTGGAGAACTTGCTTGGCACAGAGACTCTGTGGCCCATCGCCCTGGCCCTCACTGGTATCCCGGCCATCTTCCAGCTGCTCGCCCTGCCTGTCTGCCCCGAGTCACCCAAGTTCCTGCTCATCACCAAGGACAAGCCAATGGACGCCCAACGAGGTGAGTGTCTCCTGGCGGGTCTCCTTCACAAGTGCATCGTTCATACATTCACTCTTCTTCCCCATCAGGCACTGGTCTCAGTTTTCACGTCCTCTTTCCCCCGTGTACTTCCCCGTCACTCCCCCTGTAAAGCATCGTGGGAACAGATCAATAGGCTGTGTGAGGTCGTCGCGGGGATCAAACCCTGGCAGGATACTGAAGGAAATGAGAATTCGATACGGAACCAGTGAAGCCACGAGTGATCACCAAGACCTGTGTGAACTTTGGTGCCCAGACTCTTCTCACAGCAGCCCATCTGTTTTGACTCTTTCACTGCTATGCTCCTCCTTCATTACCTTTCAGAACTGTGTGGAAAAATGGATAGAATAGATATGATAGTTTAATTAATTAATGTAAAGAAAAAATAAGTTTCTGGTAAAGATGTAAATGATTATGAAAAAATAAGTTCTGCATTAGTTTCTTCTTCTTCTTCTTCTTCTTCTTCTTCTTGATAGGTACAGAGACCATAGCTTTAAGGAATGAATCCCCGTCCATCCTTTCTTCCTTCCTTCCTTCCTTCCTTCCTTCCTTCCTTCCTTCCTTCCTTCCTTCCCTTCTTCCTTCCTTCCCAGTCCCTTCCGTCCCCTGATGCACCCTTAGCCAGGCGTCATTTTAAGGGTTACCATGCGTCACCTGAACGACACCTACGGGAACACTCATTCCTGTAACCTGAACCTCCCTGTGTGTGTGGGTGCGAATGAGAGAGGGAAAGATAGACACTCCCTCACACCTTCTCGCTCTCCCCCCAGCTCTGACTTGGCTTCGCAACACCAACGACGTGCAGACAGAAATGGGTGAGATGCGTAACGAAGCCGAGGCCTCCAAGCTGGTCCCGTCCGTGTCCCTGCGTGAGATCACCATGAACCCCACCCTGCGCATCCCGCTCGTCATCTCCGTCATGATGATGGTGGCCCAGCAGCTCTCCGGCATCAACGCTGTAAGTGCCCGCCATCAATACTCAGAAACACTTTGCTCTCTCACTATGACTATTTCCAAAGGCCACAGAGATGAATAGCGAGGTTCTCAAGAGTGTTTTTCCTGTTAAAAATATAGAAATCTTGTTAATCTGTCACTAGAACCGTAAAAACACTTAAAAGTCCGTGTAAGTTCAGCTAGAGCCTTTTGAAAGTAGTCGAGGTGCAGGCATCAGTGTTTCAGAATATGGTCCTTAGTATTGAATTGTAACCCAACTTTGGTGTGTTAATGAGGTTTGCAAAGATGTTTTCATGATTTAAATGATATTTTAACAAGATCTTGGTATTATTCAAGGGTAAAACACTAATGAGAACCTGGCAAATCATCTGTGTGGTCTTTGATAACTGTCTTGATGAGAGAGCAAAGCGTTTCAAAATGTAGGCCTTAAGGTTACCTCTTTCAGCCTCAGCGTCATTCCAACAAGTGATGTGGATGCTGATGACTCCCTCGTTCTCCCTCAGGTCATCTTCTTCTCCACCGAGATCTACAAGTCCGCCGGCCTGACCACTGACGCCGCCCTGCAGGCCACCATTGCCATGGGCGCCATGAATGTGCTCATGACCTTCGCCTCCTTGGTTATGGTGGAGAAGTTCGGCCGCAAGACCCTCATGCTGGTTGGTCTGGGCGGCATGCTGGTGGACGTGTTCCTGCTCTTCATCTGCCTGCTGTACAAGGACTCCCACGTGACTGTCGGCTACCTCTCCATCTTCCTGGTCATCTTCTTCGTGGTCATGTTCGCAACTGGTCCAGGCTCCATCCCCTGGTTCTTCGTGACGGAGCTCTTCGCCCAGAACGCCCGCCCCACCGCCTCCTCCATCGCCGTGGCCGTCAACTGGACCGCTGCCTTCATCGTCGGCATCGGGTTCCTGCCACTCAAAGAGGTAAGGCGTTCTTGGATTTCAGTGGGCCCTATTCTAAAACTTCCGCTCCGCACCTCTACTGCTTCAAAGGCTCTAGTTGAAGCTACCCGGGTTTTTAAGATTTTTTTTTTTTTGTGGTTCTATTGACACATCAACACGATTTATATATTACTGCAAGTAGAAACAGTCCTGAAAACTTGGCTAATCATCTGTGTGGCCTTTGAAAATAGTCATGGTGAGAGAGCAAAGCGTTTCTGAATACAAGCCAGTGAACAGCAGTATTCAAGTATTCAGCACTCATTCTTAAAGGGGTGACTCTTCTTTGTAGGTTTAAAGTGCAAGACAAGCAGGATATCTTTTCATAATTTGATGTTTAGGATTAGATTAGATAAACCTTCACCTTTCCTCCCACAATTGACGAGGAACAATGATCAGTCAACCACACGAACAAGCCCCTGAAGAAGTGCCACAAATGCACCATCACCACCACCATCATTATCAGCAAACTAAACCTCTCCTCTCTCTCTCCCTCAACAGCTGATGGGACCCTTCGTGTTCATCATATTCGTGGTGCTGCTCATCCTGTTCATCATCTTCACGTGGTTCAAGGTTCCGGAGACCAAAGGACGCTCCATTGACGAGATCACCTCCATCTTCAAGCAGACAGCATACGGCGACAGCAGAGTCTGAGAGCCCCACACGACCCTCAGTTGAGTTTCCCTCCCCCTTGAAGAAAGCTGTGTTGTTGGTTCATTTACTCACCGCTGCTGTTGGTCTACATAGTGTTGCGGGCTACATAGGTGTTTCTGGGTGCCGGCGCGTGTAATGTTGCAGTGGGTGGCCGTGTAGCGCCTCTAGCCGCCCATACACCGCACTGCACCGCCGCGCCTCGCCAGTTTATCACGCTGATGTGTAAAAAACGTAAAGCAAAAGCTGATTTAATTGTGTGTGTATCTTTTGGCACTTTGATATGGTCAGTCTGAGCAACGCAGCGTGTTTGAGAAAGAGATGAGACCTTTCTTTTTAAGTGTCTTTATTATTATTATTATTATTATTATTGTTATTATTATTATTATTATTATCTGTCACGTACAATTTAATTGAAAACGACGATAACTTTCTTTTCTATCTTTTTTTATTACTATAATTTCGTCACGCATAGTTGAAATGAAAAGATGCGACCTTTCTTTTCTATCTCTTCTAGTTTCCGTCAAGTACGGTTAAGATTACAAATTCACAAAACAAAAAGGCTAAAAAAAAAAAAAATGGAGGCTGGGTCTAAGGGTATCGGTTCGCCCCGCCGCCTCCGTCATTATGAGAGATTCTCCTCCTTCTGACGCGGGAAATTCCTCCGTGAACCGCTACCGTGATAGGGAACAGTCGTAGATTTAATGATTTGAGATTCGTACACTATTCTTCCCCAATATGTTCTCTCCATCACGACCGCCTCTTTACTGTGTCTTGTTCCTTCACATTTCCCCAAGACCGCCTCCGTTGCTGCCTGCCATTGTGAGCAGCGCAACTCGTCTCCTTGTTTGCTAAATGTCGTGCCTGTGGTGTTGGTACTGAGCGCAGGCAGAGTGACTGACGCTCGACTTCCGCGGGTCTACGGTTTGCGGGAGTTAGTTTACCAAGTTACCAAAAGAGGAAGAGAAGTCAAAGTGAAGCAGGAGTGAGACAGGATTTGTTGACGCGTTGCCGTTCTGAGTTGATGAGATGAAGGCGAGTAAGGTGATGTTGCTTCCACGCTCAGAATTAAGAAGCTATTCGGGCTGTTTTGGGCACTTTTCTTTACGTGTGCGTTGCCAAAGAGAGGGAGAGAAGCGAGAATGAAGCGAGACCCAGACGCATTGCCGTGCTCCGAGTTGGTGGGGTGGAGAGACAGACAGAGATGCGGTTTGGCCACGTGTGTGTGTACGTATGCGTGTACGGTAAAATTTGTGGGGCGATGAGACCCCGATGTTTTGTATTAATCTCAGAGACACAAACGTAATGATTAGCCATGACCAAAAACTTCTGACAATATCTTGATGTAGAAAGAAGAAAAGTCACTCTGTCTAGATTTCATATTACGGATACTTCCTTCCTTCCTTCCTTCCTTCCTTCCTTGCTTGCTTCCTTCCTTCTTTTTCTTCACTTAACCATCCCTTCATTCCTTAGTGTTTCTGTTCCTTGCCTGCTTCCCATCCCCTTATCTTTCTTTCTTCCATCCCTCCACTCTTCCATCTGTCATCCCTTTCTTCCTTCCTTCTATCTATCGTCTCCTCTTAAAAGCGGGAGGAAGAGAGCTGTGTGGAGTGTATCGTGTCGTGTCGTAGGGTTAGTCTTGTTGCTGGTTCAGATATTTACAATAATCATATCATGTGATCGGTGTCTCTTTAAGTGTTGGTCTCGAAATGGTGTCAGAGAGATTTATGGAGGTCAGTCAGTCGTCGTGGCAGCATTGTGCAGTCGTGGCGCTGTGACAGGTGTGGCAATGAAGCTGTCATGCAGGTGGCAGGGGTAGGAGACCGCCACGGAAAGCAAGGTTAGAGAGTAAATAAGAATAAGCAAGTAACCTTCATCTCTAGTACAGACAATTTGCGTTTTCTCATCTCAGTTCACGTCATGATGTGTTGTTCCTCAGTTTTTCTGTATTAGTTCCGGCTCGCGAGTGTTCCCGGGATGTGTCAGGCCTTATTTATATTTGAGGATACATTCCCGGCGCCTCGCGGGTCGTGATGCGAGGAAGAGACGAGGAGAAAAGAAGCAATTGGTTGGCCCGTATTCCCAAACGTTTCGGCGTCTTATCTCGACTTGCTGCAGGCTCTGGTGGGAGTTACTAGGATTTTCAAGTGCAGTTTTCATAATACTAGCGATAGTTTAACAAGGATTATGCATCGCCAGTGGGAAATAAGATCAATGAGAACCCGAAGAATGATTTCTGTGACCTTTGAAAAGTCTTAGCGAGAGAACCAAGCGCTTCAGAATACGAGCCTTCCAGTAAAGCCAGACGACATGAGATGAGGAGAGAACGCGTGAGAGTTAGTCATTGTTTCCTCCACCCTTGTCTGAAGGGAAGACCAGCCAGCCCACCCTTACCCTTGCACTGAACACGGGAGCACATAAGTCAGCCATTGTATAAAGACCAAAGGAGAAAAATCAAATATGGTTTTTATATGTATACAGAAGCGATTCGATAATTATTTTTATATGTCTCACCGCTCCTCAGTACGCGTCCTCGTCCATTGCACTGAAGATATTATAGGAAAGTTTTATTTTCTACGTAGCCGCGGTAGGACGTCCTCAGTGTGTCAATGGACCAAGGAGGCAATGGATACTGATCGAGTGTAGCAGAAGCCTCCACGCCAAAAAGCACTCCAACATATACTTGAAATACTCTTAGACTTGTAACGAAAGGCTCTGCCCGATGCTTGAGGCTTAGAATGTACAGTCCAGGACACAAGTCTTGCACCGTGGCACACTCACTTCCATAGAGCTTAGCGTCTTTCTCGCGCCCCTGATTCCTCTGGTGAGCTTGGCATGTATCAGTAGTCAGGTTTTTGGTTATATAACACTGTCAGCATATCTGTTAGCATACCAGAGAGCTTCAGACTGAGAAAGGATACTAAACATAATGGGAGTGAAGGTGACGGGCTAAAGGACTTGTGGCGGTGACTGTACACCTGTAACTCTTTCCATAGACTCGTGTGACTGACTTAACTTGTGTCGCGTTTCATCAGTTCCTTGGATCTCAACAACTCAAGTTTTAATGGTATTGGTTCGCCTAACCGTATCACTTCATGAGTTTATAAGATGTGTTTATCAGGTGAAATTGTGCACTTTTATAATTGTTTTTAATCTTTGCCAAATTGAGAAGATGAATATTTTTTTTAGTGAATTGAGTGTAAGGGAAGGAAGAGATGAGAGTGGAGTGCGGTGTCAAGCTTCCACTGTGCTAAGGTGACAGGAACCTCTGTACTCTGTATGGTCTTGTGAACGTAACGCAGTTGTGTACACGCCTACTTCCTGCGTGTGTGTGTGTGTGTGTGTGTGTGTGTGTGTGTGTGCGTGCATGCTGTAGGTCACTCTTGTAGGTCAGGTCGTCTTGTGATGCCAAATGGGGTCGAATGTTCCGCAAAGGTGTCTTTTTTTATTTTTCTTCTTTTTTTCTTTTTTTTTTTTTTCTTTTTTTTATGCCATCGTTTGCAGGCGGGTTTAAGTGGCCTTGAGGCTTTGTTCTTCAGTTTAGTTTAGCTAGATATTCATTCCTATCTCTCTCTAGTCAAGTGTATTTACCAGTGAGGATGTGCCCCGCCCCTCGTCTCCGCGTCACTGCACCGCGACGTGAGACTCACAGTGACTGGTTCACTACCACTACTACCGTGTTTGTCATTGCCATCATGTGAACTTCAGTGTTGTCATTACTTAAGTAAAAATTATCTGTGTTGCCTAAAAAAAAAAAATCACTTTATGAAGTAATTTGTAATGTGGTGGACTTATTGATCTATCGTATGTATTTTGTTTTTCTCCTGTGGGAAGATGTTTTATATGATACACTGTAAAAGTTACCTTTATGAAGTATTGTACTTGATGCATGAGAGAACTGCCGGGACAGAAAGGGCTGCGTGTGTGGCTCAACCTGCCTGCCCGCCAGGCAGCGCTGCGTGGCCCGCAGAGCGACACCCCCACGCCATGGCCTCCACACACTCGAATACTATATAAATGTATAATGTATTGGGCGTGTGTTGGCCATGCTGGTGGGTCCAGCCTCCGTGCTGAGATTACGATGAGAAAAGTGTGTGTGTGTGTGTGTGTGTGTGTGTGTGTGTGTATGTGAGTGTGTCTGTGTGCGGCGATGAGTGGGAGTGGATTGCAGCATGTCTGCAGCCGCTGCCCCGCCTCCGCCAGCACACCGCCGCCGCAGCGGGCGCCCCACACCGCCACGCCCTCGCTGTGCCCGGTCTGGTATAGAGTTATTGGTTTTCTTTATCGGTTAGTGTTTAAATTACGTTAAGACACGTCAGCAGTTATGTTTATGTGGCATTGTTTGTACATAAGACAGATTGTATCATGTTCATAGTATTTTTATTAAAGTTAACACATTATTTTTCTGTTGAGGTATCAGAAGTGTAGTGTCGTGGGGGGCGTGGCGCCACCCTGGTCGCGCCCCCCGCTAAGTCTGGCTGTGTTCACATATACACTATTTTCATTGCTGTGTATGTAGTCACTTGTTTTGTATAAGCAGAAGACACAGTAAATGCATTATGCCAAGGCAAAGATGATGTATACTGTAGTGTTTCACCATGACCATTACTTCATCCTTTCATTAACTATCATTCACGTTAGTTTTATGGCTTTTTTTTTTTTTTAATGGGCAAAGTTTGAGGTATTTTAGTTTAGTTTATAAAGATGTAGTATATAACTATACATATATATTTCTAGCTGTCGCCCATCAACATCTTTTATGTAAAGTGATTGGAAGTAAAATAAAGTTAAATGTTATTCCATGTTTTACTTACAATGCATGTGTTGGAGGGGACAGGTGTGGGAGTAATAGGTGTGGAGAGGTACAGGCATGACTCGTGATCCTTTATTATTTAGAGCGGTGACAGCCAGGAGCACAGGTAACAAAACACCTAGGTATGTGGAATGCTCTCATGACGACCTCCTTGGCAACTCTCATCACTTGCCCACACCCAACACCGGGTCCCCATTCAGTCCCCTTTGTCCACACCTCGCATACTTGCCTAATCTGAGCACAATAGTCTGAGCGTCACACAGTTGTCAGCCTTGGTTCTTAAAACTCTCCCGATTTATTCCTCTCACGACATAACTAGACCACAATGTTGTTTACGGAGTCACTGGTTCGAATCCTGATTTCTTCATCTTCTCCTTTCGTTGTTTCCCTAGAGTGAGGGGTTGGCGCCATGTATGAGTCTCCTCCAGTTGTTTCTTTCCCTTGCATCTTCCTCTGTGACTCTCATCCTTTGTAGTTCTGACGCAATTCAATCCCTCCTCCCCACTCTGGTACTGGTTTGAATCCTGACCATCTCTTGTAAATACTCGTCCCTTCACGTATTGCAGATTAGTCTTAGCAGCTTCACGATTCTAAACTTACATTGGTACTCATCTTGGTCCACAATAGCTGGCTCAATGGTAACACCCTTGCCCGCCACACAGCAGAATAACATGATGAGTTGCTTCGCTCAGGTCGAGTGAGGCTTCATTGATGAGCGAGCAGTTTGAGCATGCCAAGGAGAGAGAGAGAGAGAGAGAGACCAAACAGCAACAGTTCTTGAGATCTGACTAAGCTGTTTATGTATGTAACTATTCTACACCAACTGGTAGTGAGACAAGTTAATAGACGAGGAGTATGTAGGGAGAGGAATTGCTGGAGAAGGATCTACCCGACGGGGTAAAGAGAGGAAGACCTATGAGAAGGATTACAGATGTAGTGAGAAAAGACAAAGCTGATCCGCTGCGGAGACCTGGAACGGGAGCAGCAGATAGAAGGGACCTGTTATCGTCCTTGAGTGATGAGGTAGGTGTGTGTGTGTGTGTGTGTGTGTGTGAAAGGTCTTATCTTGGCCCGTATTCAGAAACGCTTAGCCGTCTCACTACGTCAGTTTTCAAAGGCCACAGAGATCCCACAGAGATGATTAGCCGAGTTCTTAAAAGTGTTTTTCCAATTAATAATGTAGAAATGTTAGCCTGTCACTAGAAGCATAAAATAAATAAATAAATAGATAAATAAAATCCGTCTAGCTTCAACTGCAGCCTTTTGAAAGTAGTGGAGGTGCTGCGCAAAAGTGTTTCAGAATAAATTATGGTCCCTTGTGGCCCCTCAGGGTTTTAATTTGGCCTCCGTGGCTTAACACTGGATTATTTTATCAGTATTTACATCTGGAGGCATTGCGTAAGAGGCGGTTGTGTTGGGAGGCAGCCAGACGTGACGTAAACTCTACATCAAATCACCTCACCTAACCTCTTACCTATAAAGTGAAGCAACTGTCCATTCTCACCTGCACTTGACATTTCCGCCCCTCTGTCCTCGTCAGTCTTATACTCTCTCTCTCTCTCTCTCTCTCTCTCTCTCTCTCTCTGGTCACAGTGCGAGTGGATTCATGTGTGTTTGTGTGAAGGTATAACTATATGTAATTTAACGACTTACTTTAAGTATTACTACGTCATTGTTTAGAATGAATTATGTTATACTTGGATGGATTAGAAATTATGTATAGATTAGGAATTGAGTATGGATTAGGGATTACATAATGTATTCATTTGTAATTTTGTGTGGATCAAAGATTATGCTATTAAGGGATGTTTGTATCAATTATTTATCTGGTGATTAGTATAAGTGGTCGAGAACTCTGTAATCCCATTGACGTCATCTTCAGCGACCAATCGCTGGTCAATTACACAGGCCATAGAAGGCAGGTTCTAGACCTAGCCAAGGTGTGTGTGTGTGTGTGTATGTGTGTGTGTGTGTGTGTGGGAAGGGGGGAGGAGCATAGCGGGCGGCACATGTAGTGTGTGGAAAGCAGTCTGACAGTGGTGAAGAGTGAAGCGAATTATCCTAGATGGCGATTTGAGTCGGTGACTTGTGACTTAACCATATGTTTGAGTAAGACAGTAATATCTTACGTTTATCCATTGGCGTGTGTCCAGATAAATCTTATATTTGTTATTATAAATTAGGTGTGATCGCTTTATTAGTTTGAGGAAATCATTGTGTCCCAGCATGTGTTTGGTTGTTTTGCTGCTTGGTTTTTTTTCCCATTTGAAACCCAGTTACCTCAATAAAAGGTGTGTACTTTCGTTAACCAGTGTCATGCCATAACTTGCTTTCATTATTTCTAGCTCTTAATGCTCAATGACTTGTGATGTGACTCGTCAAATCAGCTTTTATCATAGCTATTTTTCATTCGTTATTGTTTATTTGAAAGGGTGATTTAGTTTGACACTGTGCTTGTATTTCAGTTCACGCTATTCAGTAAAGAACTGAGGGTAGCCCGAGGGCTATATTGTCATCCTGGGCTGGGACACCAACATATAATTGTGTCATTAAGAGGTTATGTGCTTATTATTTTTCTTTTATTTCTTTCTCCTCCCGCCGTTCGCTTTCAAGCATCAGTATCATCTTCACTTTCTTCTTTCACCTTCGTTGACCTCCTTGTGTGTGTATGTGTGTGTGTGTGTGTGTGATTCATCTACGGTCTTCTGCTGGTTACCCAGCCAGCCGTTCCCCTACGGAAAGAGCTCAGAGCTCATAGTGACCGATCTTAGGGTAGGACTGAGACCACTGACACACCACACACCGGGACAGCGAGGTTATAACGCCTCGAGTTACATCCCGTACCTACTCGCTGCTAGGTGAACAGGGACTACACATTGAGGCTCGCCCATTTGCCTCGCTGCGCCCGGGATTCGAATCAGGGCCTTCTTGGTTGTGAGCCGAGTGTGCTAACCACTAAACTATGCGGTGTGTGTGTTCCTTCTCCCTAGCCATAATAATCCAGTTGTTATTTTCTGGAAGCTTTTCATTCACGTTTCTCTCTCTCTCTCTCTCTCTCTCTCTCTCTCTCTCTCTCTCTCTCTCTCTCTCTCTCTCTCTCTCTCTCTCTCTCTCTATATATATATATATATATATATATATATATATATATATATATATATATATATATATATATATATATATATATATATATATATATATATATATATATATATATATAACCTAAATTCTGCTCTATTTGGAAAATGGCAGTTTTGCATAATATTTGGAATAATTACATATGTACGATAATTTTACCAGAAGCACAATAATTTCAACCTGTGTAGTACGATGATATGACCAAAACAATCTGGCAACGCTGGAGAGAGAGAGAGAGAGAGAGAGAGAGAGAGAGAAGACTTCTGCCTGACTAGTTAGCCAGTCAGTGTGTCGCGTCTATGGGTGGTGTTAGTACACGTCTGTTTCAACTCCCAGCCTGACAGAATGTGTGTTTATTTATTTATTTATTTACTTTGTGTGTGTGTGTGTAACCACGCCTACACAGTGGCTGCCAAGGCTTACCCATGAGTTAAACCTTCTTTAGTTGGTAATGAGTAAGGCGTGAGCTCTAGCAGTGGACACCCGAAGGCAGCAGTGGGTGAAAACAAGCAAAATAAAGAAAAGTTTGGCTGTGAGAAGGTGCTAAACAGCCAGCCATAGTGAAGAGGAGGCAGGAAGGCCTCCACCATCACCACCACAGGGAAGGTAAGGTCAGGAAGTGTTAGAATAAATTTAGGTAACTTAACGTAACTTTTTAATGAATAACTGAACAATCCACGGTTTTAACTCATTTTAACGCATCTCACCTAACCTCCAGCACAATATATCCCTGTGTCAGCCTCGTCTCGTTGCTAAAAACCGTAAAATTTAACTTAATGAAAATGTAAACAATCTGGGTCGTCTCTATTTATCAGCCATTATCTATCTTATATGTGAGTGTTTTAAACCAATACTGTCGCAAAGCGGAGCCACATGACCAGGCTTTAATATCCGCTCGTTAGATATACCTGCCATTAGTTAGTTTAAGTTTTGCGAGGGTTTAAATGAGTGAGAAGGGTTGGTCGTCCCCTCCACTGGCCCCCACCACCGCCATCTTGGATAAGGCTCCCCAGCCCCCTCCGGTTCCAATATTATTTTTCTATTTCTTAAGTATTTTATTTCGGCTTGTAGCTAAGATTTTATGGTTTGTAAAAATATTTCGTTGTTTTTTAAGTTATTTGAGCGCGTGTGTTGCGTGAAAAGTGGTGATTTTGGCGTTGTTTTTGTGTAAATAAGAGGGCCGTTTTCGGCGTATTATTTTACGGTCCCAAAACTAAATTTTTCATTTCAGCCTGTACTAGGTTCTTACTAGTTTTAAAAAATAGTTGGTGTTTTTTTAAGTGTGTTGCCGTCCCGCTCAGTGAAATGTGTGCACCGTACACTTGTTTTTATTCGTGTTCAACTTCCAATAATATTGAATTTTTTTTCGGTAGATTTTTTATTTGTGCTTGTAGCTCACTTTAAATGGTTTTAGAAAATAGTTCAGATTTTTTAAAGTGTTTTCCGTTATGTTTAAGCCAGAATGGGTGGACATTTGAACGATTTTAAATGGGGTGAAGGTTCCAACAGTTTCCAGATACTTCTTTTTAAATATCTTTAATACTACTGCTTTTTGAAATGTGTCGTTATTTGTGGCATTAGTTAAACTGTGTGGCAAGTTTGAATTTATAGAGCATTCCTGTCTAGCTGCGTTTTTTAGAGGGGTCATTTTCAAAATGAAATACGTACGTACGTAAATAACGCTCGCTGTGACGTCATCAACCCCCAGCCGTGACGTCACAAGCCCCCACAGCCGTGACGTTATCAGAGTGGTACCTTCCCTAACTCCCTTCCAGTCCCTCCCAGTAAATATTGAGTGTTTTTTTTCAAGGTATTTCAAGGTGTGTGTGTGTGTGTGTGTGTGTTGCCTTGTCTTACGTTGTACAGATGCTTATGCAGTGCATGTGTGTGTGTGTGTGTGTGTGTGTGTGTGTGTGTGTGTGTGTGTTGCCTTGTCTTTCGTTGTACAGATGCTTATGCAGTGTGTGTGTGTGTGTGTGTGTGTTGCCTTGTCTTTCGTTGTACAGATGCTTATGCAGTGTGTGTGTGTGTGTGTGTGTGTTGCCTTGTCTTTCGTTGTACATATGCTTATGCAGTGTGTGTGTGTGTGTGTGTGTGTGTGTGTGTGTGTGTGTGTGTGTGTGTTGAAAATGTACGCGCGCGCGCGCGTACATTTTCAGTTTGTTAACTGCCTAAATAATAAATCGTTTATTATTATTATTATTATTATTACACACACACACACCTGTAGTTCACCTGTAGTTTCATAAAAATATCGTACGAATTCCCAAATTATCGTATTATCGTATGAGTCCCATTATACGTCGTACACGGGCAAAAATTATTGTACTTGTACAATAATTATCGACGTCTAGCAACGCTATCTCAGGTGGATAGCGGTATTTGGCAACACTCATTCATGTTGTAATTATTTTCACTTTTTATGAAAAACATTCACGAAAATCTACTTCTATCTATGTAATATGTTTTAATTTGAAGTATAAATTATTATTATTCTCATGAAATTATCATTGGGCAGCATTATAAGGCAGTGGAGGCCAGCCAGCCCCGCCGCGCTGCAACCCTGATCTAGTTAAGTAAACACCACACACGTGCACCATGGGCAAGGACACGCGGGAGGATGCCCTGGACCATTGCCTGGCCATACAGGCGGTGCAGAAAGACTGGGGTCCCATCGTGCACTACAAGCCCGCGGTGTCCGCCAGCTCCAGGTAAGATTGCGGGCCTGGTGAGACGTGTAGTACCTGCCCCGCCAAGACTGTGCTTCACTGCCGCTACCCCCTCCAACACCTGGTCAGGCTCGGTGTTATTATTGAGTTCCGTCTGTCTGTACTCTGATAAATATTTCTTAATATTCTGATCAATATTTCGTACCTGCTTCAAACTCTTCATGCACCTCCTCTCCCTTGGCTCGTGGTAACTGCAGTGCCATCAACACCCTTCTTCACATACTTGACTGAGACAATACAACTCTCTCCACCAGTGATATACAACCTATCACAATGTTGTGCCCGAGTTAGGTGATGCATAGGAGTGGTCCTCCCTGGTACTGAAAGGTTTTGGTACATTTGGACTAAAATCATGCTGCTAGGCTGATTATATCACCCACAGGGTGATATAATCACTCATAGGTGGTCTACGGTTACAGAGCAATTAATACCAAGCAAAAGCTGGTAAAAATTAAGGAAAACACCTGTCTCACAATGACTTACAAACCTTTATAATCAGGGTAGATTTTGGTGAGTTTTGAGTGAACCTACTCACTGTTTCTGATGCAAATCAGTAATTTTATTTTTTTAATCCCAAACTTACCCTCGTCAGAAACTGACAGTCGACTATAAAAATGAGTAACAAAACATGCCACAAATAACCAGAAAGCATTTTCATCACCACAGATGACAGATACAGAAATATGTACTGCTGTTATAGACCACTCACTTTCATCCCTCACTATGGAGTAGAGGAGTCAGTCCTGCACTGCAAATGTACCACCTAACTTGGCCTGTTGTCTCTCCAGTATCTGGAAGTAATCTTTAGATCAATGTTTCTGAGCACATCATGCTGTTTACTCAAGTGGTGGGTGTGGTGGTGATGTGCTCTGCCTCCGCAGGTTCGTAGCCACAGCCTCGGGGCGTTCCATCAAGGTCTTCAGCACTGCCAGTGGAAAGCTTCTGCAGGAACACTTCCACCATGACTACAAGGTGAGTCTCGTGCTGTGGCCCATCACAGGGACATGTGTCACATCGTGCTGAACTCCAAACCAGTGTTGACACTGCCTATATTTCCTGTGATGATGATGTAAATATGAGTAAGAAATGGTATGTTTTATATATTTTTACAATATAGCTATGGGTTTCTATCCTGCATTATACAGTTTTCAGGTACTATTAATTTTATCATATTTACATTTTATTCGTTAATGAGCAAGTATAGTTATTTTCATTCCTTGATATAAACACGTGTGTGCTGGCCGAAGTGGTGAATGCAGATGGTATTTTATTTTTATTTTTGCAAATAATATTTTACAAAGTAATGTAAGCATAACACATTACACTGTCTAAAAAAATTGAAAGGAAACACCGATTCTCTCTCTCTCTCTCTCTCTCTCTCTCTCTCTCTCTCTCTCTCTCTCTCTCTCTCTCTCTCTCTCTCTCTCTCTCTCTCTCTCTCTCTCTCTCTCTCTCTCTCTCTCTCTCTCTCTCTCTCTCTCTCTCTCTCTCTCTCTCACCCACATTATTCAGACATGCATCTATTCACTTCATTTAAATATCCTACCATAAACATTGCTTGATATATGTCCACCTGAGAGTAGTGTGGCTGTGTATGGAAGTAGGATGCTAAGCTTGATGTGTGTCTGCCCTCAGGTGGTGGGAGTCCAGAGGGCATCGGCTAAGAAAGATGAGTTTGTGTCATGTGATGAGGAGGGGACAGTGTGCTTCTGGTCCATCCAGTCAGAAGAGGCACAGGTGAGTTGTTGCTTGTTCTTCCTGATGGTGGTGCTGGTGTGAGGGAGGCTTCATGGTGTGGACATGAAGCTGCCAGGTCTTGTAAATATGAGTCTTGGATCTGTATTCAGAAATGCTTTGCTCTCTCACCATGACTATTTTCCAAAACCCACAGAGGTGTTTATTGGGGTTCTCAAGCCTGCTTCTTCTGTTAATAGTGTAGAAATCTTGTCAATCTGTCACTAGAACATTAAAAGTGCTCTTAAAACTCGTGTAATTTTAACTAGAGTCTCTTGAAAGTATTGGAGGTGAGATGCAAAATGGTTTCAGAATATGTTCCTTAGTGATATACATAAATAGATAATGACATGCACTAGAGGAAGTGTATATATTGAGTTATTGTCTGGGAGTGTGTGGCAGTACCATCCAGAATAATTTCATTTGTATAATGAATGTAAGAAAATACTTTTCATTCTGTTAAAAATTTCCTTTTACATACTTAGCTTTTTTCATTGAAGTAAAGTACATTAAGTAGGGTCAGCATATCTCTTGTGCTGAAATATGGGCAACAGGCTTTTGAACAGCAATTAGATTGTAGATTTATACACTCATGGCCTGTTGCATGTCATAATTCAGTGCAAATATATGAGCTTGAGAATATTTGTAAAAGCCTGAACTATGATTTTACAAGCTACACTTTGAGAATTTCATCATCCTTTTATTAACTTACAGAAGCAAGTATTCAAACTCAGGGTTTCACTGACTCACACTTGCTTTTTCCATCACCCCAGAAATTCAACCTTGGAACATCATCACACCGGCAGGCCAGGGTGGTGTCCTTCACCCTGTTCGGGAAAGACCGGCAGCTGCTCTTGCTGGTGCAAAATAAGGGTTGCAAGATTGGCCACCTGCTGTGCTTTGCTGTGCCATACTCCAGCAAACCACCAACCTTCTTGGCCAAAGATGTAGAGCTGGGAGTGAACAAGGCAAGCACAGTGAATGGTGTATGTGTGATCGAGTGAAGATGCACAGTGAAGTGGGGAATCATGCTGCTTAAAAATTAAGTTAGTGGTGCAGGGTAAAGAGGACAAGGGAGAGAGAGAGAGAGAGAGAGAGAGAGAGACTCTTCAATAGCAGAAGTGGGTGGAGTGGCATTATCCTCTTGTCACCATGAATGCTTACTGAATTTTCCCTTTCCTGGACAGGTGGTGGTGTCTGTCACAGAGCACATTGCCTTCATCTCCTGCAAGGGGCTCATCATCCTCACAGCAAGCACTAAGTCAAGGAAGAAAAGAGAGCGCATTAGGTAAGCTGTTGAGAAACTCCTTTGTTTTAGTAAGAGTACCAAAGAGTGTAGAAACATGATTGTGCTGTAAAAAGTAGCAATGATGGTGGTGTGGCTTCTTGCTAGCAGTTTAACACATGTACTGTCCTCTCAGACACATGGTTGGGGAGCGGCCCCTGACCTGCCTCGCCTCCCACCCGAGTCAGGACGTCTTAGCCTCCGGGGATGTGAGTGGCCGCATTGTCCTCTGGTACAAATTCACCAGCACTCAGCCCATCCGCATGGAGCTGCACTGGCACGAGATGCCCATTGCTGACCTGACCTTTTCTGCTTTGGGTGAGCATCTACGTGCTGAAGGACATTTGTGTGGTGATGAAATAACAGAGATAATAGTAACAATGCTGTGAATTTGGCATCCACTCCCTATAACATTGAGCAGAATAGTGACATCAACCCTTTTACTAGTTATTTTTTGTTAGCATTCAAGGCACTGAAAAATTTTTTTGCATGGATACCATAAAGAGAGAATAGAACATTAATATTTTGACTATAAAATTATTTAAAAGACTGGAATACAAAAATAAGTGTAAAAGATTGCAAGTGATATTGTAAAAACTGTGTAGCAGTGAAAGGATTCATAACAATAATTCCTTTCAGGTAGTGAACTGTACAGCGGTGGGTCAGAAAACGTCCTGGTCAAGTGGCATCTCATCTCCCAGAAGCGATACTTCCTGCCACGCCTCGGCCTGCCCATCAAGTTCATTGCCACCGACCGAAAGAATAACCTTGTCATCACAGCTCACCTGGACAATGGTGTTTATCCCTTTGTACTTTTATAGGAATGAGTCAAGCTAAAATTCTAACGTATCTTGTACTCTTGTAATGCATTCCACAGATCTACTGCTGTATTTAGGAAACTGCTTATTATTGTCTTCCCTTGTATGTGTATGTCTGTGTGTTTTCTTAAGTTACCAGTGAAATTGTACATGCTCTCTTCCTTGCTTTGGATTCTGACATCACCAGATCCTTGTACAATTATCTCAGGCCCCTGCGATTAGAACCCTAGTAGCACACTTCATGGTCAGGTTTAAAAAATTAGTACCACACATTATATTGCCCAGCATGTTGTATAAGGCAACAAAAAGGGACAGAGCAAGGAGATCAGGAAATCTTTTATATTCGTACAATGACATCTACATTTTAAAAGGATATGAATCAGGTTTATTAAAGATCATATCTCACAGGCATATTATTTTTCATATTCCACCTCCCTGCACAGCTCTGTCTGTCATCTCTGCAAAGGACTTTAAGAGACAAGGCATCATCCAGGGTCTCTCCATGAACACAGACAGTGGGGATTCCTTCCCAGCCGGCCTCACCTATGACCCTCTCACTCGCTCCCTCATCCTCAATGGCAGGACAGGTCATGTGCAGTTCTATGACCCACACCACAGCCGCCAGCTCCACCATGTAAGCCTCAGGGCCACAATGCTCAAGCTAACAGTAACTTTGCTGTCATTTCTGCTATTACACATTTGTTTTGCAGCTACTACCTGTGTATCCTACTGGTTATGTTAAGTTACCACCCCTACACTACCTATGTTTCCTACTGGTTATGTTAAGTTAACACTCCTACATATATGTTTGCTAACTCCTGCCACTGTTTACTTGTTGTGTGGATGCCAAGTGAGCTGTCTGTCACTTCCATGCATACTTTCCTTGTATTTTCTACATCCAGGCTCAGGGGAGTGAATGAATGAGGTAACATGTTAGGTTCTCCCATCCCAGGAACTAACATCTTTGAGGGTGTCATGTGTAAATGTTTTTATTGATTGGCTGTTTCTTGTTTTGGATTGCTTGGAGATCAGCTCACCAAGTTACTTTAGAGTGATGATAAAGTTAGATTAGGTTACACTTGGTTTGAATATGTAACCTAACTATAATGCTAATAAAAAAAACATGCATAGTAAAGCAGAATCAATCACATACAGCCATGAACATGAAAACAATAACATAATACAAAGTGACTTTCTTGCACTTCACATCAATCTTTATCCTTCTCTCCTGAGGAAACAACACAAACTCCACCTCCAGTCTCACTCCATGGCTTTTTTTTTTTTTTTTTTTTTTTGCAGCTGGACATAACAATGAGCAACTACTACAGTCAGGAGCGACACAAGCAGATCCAGAACACGGAGGTGGAGCACGTGGCCATATCCAAAGACGGGCTAAGGCTGGCCACGGCAGAGTTCAGGCAAGACCTCGAGGTGTCTGTTGAAATACGTCTCAAGTTCTGGCACTTCAAGGAGGAGGACCAGAGGTGAGTAACTATCCCCCTAACTGTCATGGGCTCTCTTTATAGTAAACAGTAACCTGTATTCACACTACAGTCACTGAGGGTTTTAACTTTCACTGTCAGGATGTAAGAAATACAGATACTAGTCTGCATTACCTATTACACCCAGGCCACTGCTAGTGCTCAGTATACTAATGCAAATCACATCCAATGCAGGGAGTCAGTTTTCTCCCAAGTAATACTGCAGGGGTCTCAAGACCTTAATAAGGGGATGGCCCACAATGAGCCAGAGAAGGCCTGTAATGCAGGATTGGGTAATGTTAACATAGGAGGAGGGATGCTGTGAGTGGGCAAGTGCCGCCACTGCCATCCCTGGCACCCACAGTGGTGCTAGTTCAGCAACTGACTTCATGGGGAGGGAGTGGGCCACTACCACCACCACCACTACCCACATTGACTATTTCATTAATTGGCCAGGGGTAGGAGGGATTGGGCTGCCATCACCCCAGCCACCCACAGTGATGCCAGTTGAGAGACTGATAAATGTGCTTTCATACTTGGCAACTGTGCAGTTCTCTCACAACTTGCAGCATTGAGGGTGTCCTGCTCACAACATTAGAAAACTATTGTTTATCACTTACATTTAGGGGTGAAGCTCATAGCTTTGCACCCAGATGACTGGGGAAGATATGAGATGAAAACAATTGTGAGTTTCCATCAGTTGTGTATATTTTAGTGTTGTAGGTACTTTGAAAATGTTTCATAAGAATTTTTAGGGGGCTTGTCTCAGCCAGGTCAGAACCATAGTCATTTATTGCCATTATTTTCATTATAAGTCAAATGTAGATCATGTCTAACACAGGCCTTTAGTGGAACCTCCCCCAGATGTTTTTGGTGACCTGACTGCTTTGTCTTCCCAGCTGGTACCTGAACACCTCAGTGGACCTACCCCACCAGAAGCGAATCAGTGCCATCACCTTCCAGCCCACCCCAGCACCGGGACAACTTGCTCCGCTGTTTGTGTCATGCGGTGGAGATGGCAAGTTCAAGATCTGGGAGGAGAAAGATTCGTCAGATATCTATGGTAAGGCTTGATTCTGATGCATCATCTTTTTTCACTCTGCTTGTTTTGTTCAAACTCAGACTTTTACTTTCTCATTTATTTATTTATTTAATCAGACAATGAACAGAGTGTTGGCAGAGTAAATGCTCCTCACTTTTGTTATTCTAAACAACCATACATTAATTTAGTGTCACCGTCAGCCTTGCTTAGGATTGAGCCACCCAGTGGTCTGCATTCCAAGGACCTTTTATCACCCATGTTCTGGCCTCAGGCACCAAGAGTGTGTGGATGAGCACTGGTGTTGGGTTCTACCGCCATCTGCCAGCCACCACCATCAGGATCTCTCCTGACGGCTCCCTCCTGGCAGCTGGGTTTGATAACATCCCTCACCCTCTGGATCCCTCAGTCATGTCAGCTCAAGGGCACCCTCTCTCAGCCATACCTTGCTGAGCCATTACAGTGAGTGCACATCCTCTAGTAAGTAAACATTGTCTGTGAACTGTCATTCCCTCTTTTGGGAAGGAATATCTTTGACTACTTATTCATAGAGTAGTTCATCTGCCTTGGTGAAGTGCTTACCAGAAAAGTGAAAATTATCCTCCACCACGGTAGTCTCGTCAGATTCATACACTTTATTTCTTTAGTGATCGTTGATTTTTCCATTGATTAATTCATCTCTAGTTGTGTAAACTTTATTTCCTTGATAATTGATAATTTAACCATCCATAAATGAGCTTTGTTCTTTGCACCTCACTGTGTGATCCACCACCATCACATCATCAGTACCATTTTTCATCAACCTTGGCAATACCAGTGCTCATGGTGACAACAGCTTTGGCATCTCATTCTGATGCAGTTCCTTCCCCTCTTCCTGGCTGCCATCCACTTAGTGGAGTCCTTCTATGAATCAGATGCTGTGATGACAAGGCTGCTGCATGTTGTGAACACTTACTGCCAGATCATGTGAAATAGTATAATTCATCCATCACTACACCACTAATAGCCTCCCTTACTACATAATTAAGTCTCTCTCATCATACCACACAGACAGGTGGAGTTTGGAAACAGTGAGGGCTGTTGGTCGGTGGTGGTGACACGCACTCACCACTGGGTGTGTGCATGGGATCTCTTCACCTGTACATTAGTGTGGAGGGTCAGTGTGACGACCTCCTGCATGGCCATTGACCCTTTGTCCTCCTACATGGCTGTGTTCTCCGAGGAAGGTTCAGGTGAGGCTGTCAGGATGATAAGTTACAGTTGCTCTGAGAAGCAATGTCACTGAGTCCTGTCTGAATAACACACACACACACACACACACATTATTATTATTATTATTATTATTATTATTATTATTATTATTATTATTATTATTATTATTATTATTATTATTATTACACACACACACACACACACACACACACACACACACACACACACACACACACACACACACACACACACACACACACACACACACACACACACACACACACACACACACCTCATGTCTTTCCTGTTTCTCCCATAGTGTATGTGTTTGAGCCACAGAGCAGTGAACTGGTAGCTTATCAGCAGTGCATTTGTAAGTCCCGCCCCACATCAGCTGTCTTCGTGCCCCGCATCAAAGCCTCAGACTCCTGTGCTGTGTGGAATGAGAAGAGCTCCCTCATGTATATCACTGAGGACCAGGTGTGTGTTTGTGTGTTTGTCCTTTGTTTTTCTTTTAGTTGATGTGCACTTCTTGCCTCTCCCACCACTTATGTTCTTCCATGTGTCCATATTTCAGTGTGGGAGAACTTTATTTAATTTTGTGATTCCAACATCTCATTGCCACTCCTTTTGTATCAACTGCTGTGCACATCCTGATAAAAACATTTTTATCACTCACAATCATCACATCCTTAGCATTTTCCTTCCACTGCACTTTCTCATTAAACCAGTCTCTCCCCACTCCTGTTCTTGTAGACCACCATTTACTACAACCACAAAAACCTGCACATTTCTTTCACTTAATCATCACACCTTGAACAACTTTCTGCTTCCACTAAAACTGTTCCCACTCTGCCACCACCCACCACAACATAAGAGAAGGGAAAATAAAAAGATTTGAAAATGTAGTTGTCCTAAAGTATAACAACAGGGCAGTGGATTGCATTACCCTAGAAAATAGTATGAGCAAACATTATACAGAAACACTTTATAGAAAAATATATATTTATTTAAATACCAGGCTGGCAATCCCACACATGGTGACCCAGACAAAGCACCACACACTCGTTTTGTATTATCAGTCCCATCAACCAATGACAGAAAGGAATAGTCTTGTGGACCACCCTATTACACTCCAGGAACTTAGACATAGCATAGCTAGCCACACACCTACACTCCAAGGCTGGACACCACAGAAAATATGATTTACTATTAAAAGACTGAATATTACAAATTTAATTCAATCCTGTAAAAATTCAAGTGAAGTAAACAAGTAGGTAAACATGACTTTATTCTACCAGACCCTGCAGGCAGTGGAGGTGGTGGCCGACATTGAATCAGCCAACGACAAAATAGCCGGGCGAGTGAAGCAGTTAGTCCACCACTCTGAGGCTGGCGTTGCTCCCACCCCATTTGCTGCCCTCATAGCCAAGAGCCGCACCATCCTCACGCCTGAAGAGAAGGTGGGGCAGGTGGGCACGCCAGCTCATGGAGTCCAGGTGCAGAAGTCAACAGCTTTTCTTCAGCAGGTGAGAGGAAGAGACAGAGAGGGATTACTTTAGTGTTTTTGTGTTGTTACAAGATCATTTGGTGTTGCAGTGAAAATGGTGTATGTTCCCTTGACTCTGCCTTAATGATTAATGATGTGACTTGTGGTAGATGTTGATGTGACTACTTGTAATTATTAATGATGTAGTCCATGATAATTAATGATACAGTAAAACCTTCCTCTAAATCAGATACGAATTAAGTCGGACACTATCATTCTGCAACCATTAATGTAACTCGTAGTAATGATGACGGTAATTCGTGGTGACTGATTATAATTCATTGTAACTCAAAAAAAATTATTTATATCTTAATGATGAGAATGTTTGCTGTGCCACACCATTATGACTCCCAGCAATGAATGAAGTGACAGGTTGTAATGAATGGTGTGTGCTGCAGGTGCTGAGTGAGGCTCATGTCTACCACCTGGATTCCTTTGCTGCTCTCACCACTGAGTTCTGCAAGATGGTGATTCCCGAGGCTGTGACCAGGTGAGGGGGGGGGGGCGTGTTGTTCTTAAGAGGGATTCACTGTAATGGATTTACGTACAAACTTAGTACCACTCTCCTTTTCTCTCTCCCTTTCTCAAGTCCATTTTTAATTTGTACTATACCTAATCTGAGTTTTCTTCATGTTATACATCATTAGCAGGTACCGTTTTCCTTGCATTTTATCTTATTTCACTTATTAACTTTTATTATGCATCATGAGTTTCTCTCTCTCTCTCTCTCTCTCTCTCTCTCTCTCTCTCTCTCTCTCTCTCTCTCTCTCTCTCTCTCTCTCTCTCTCTCTCTCTCTCTCTCTCTCTCTCTCTCTCTCTCTCTCTCTCTCTCTCTCTCTCTTTCTGATCTTATGAAAATTGAGATGATATTTTACCTATAACCTGTTACTTTTCCATCCCAAGTGAGGAGAAACAGACCCAGATAGAGATGGAGACACAGGTGAAAGAAAAGGCAAGCTTGGATAAAAAGAAGAGAAAAAAGCTGATGAAGGAGAGGAAGAATGACCTCAAGAAAGTAGCAGAGAGTGACTTCAGTGACCTCATGAAAGCACTGGCCTTGTGACCTCGGCAGGTGGGGTCATGAGGCTCCTCTGTGCTATTGTTACTTTTAGGGGAGGGAGACAGGGAGAGGAGAGTTGTTCTGTATATGAGTCTACCTTTCTATGTTATTGTTGTTAGTAAAGACATAATCAGAAATCAAGTAACTTTAAGTATTCCCTACTGCTGCGTTTGCTGCCGTCAATCTTAAAACTGCTGTGGTGCAAGTTTAAGGGTACAATTTTGAAAGACATCACCGAGTCTTATGGAACCATATTTTGAAACACTTCTGTGCTGCATCTCCATGACATTCAAAAGGCTTTGCTTGAAGTTGCACAGTTTTTACAGTTATAGTGATAAATTTATTACATTTCTACATTATTTAGAAGAGAAACATACTTGAGAATCTGGCTAATCATCTCTGTGGCCTCTGAAAGTAGCCATGGTGGGAGAGCAAAGTGATTCCGAATGTGGGTCCTGGTCTGCCAAGTCTCATAAAACGTGACAGCCAATAGATACCAACCAGATTTTGACTTCAGAATTATGAACAAAGCATCTAAAGACTGAAAGCGAGTGTGGCAGCTAAGCCAACTGTTGATCAAGAATATACTTTTATAGCCACAGTTAGGCATTGCTTCCATGTGGCTTTCTGCTGTGTTTTTTACTGATGACTTTGTCTGGGAAAAGAGTATGTAGATGGCATTTTGTGTGTGTGCATGTGTTCCAGGGTCAGACATCAGACTGGGATTAGTAGCTCACTGTGTGCATGTTTAAGAGAGAGAGAGAATTTCAGTGATAGTAAGTTTTAAGATATTTCTGTATTGTTTAGAAACACCTGTGGAGTGAAATTCTTGAAGGAAAAAAGATGGAAAGTTTTCAGTACAAAAATGTGTATAGGCTGGTGATACTGTATAAATTAATGTTTGAAATATGACTTTATATAATTTATTGCAAGAAATAAGAAGTGACACAGACTAATGTTTCATCATTAGTGGGGTTGATGACATGAAGGAAGGTGTGCAGTTTGAATTTCTATTTGCTGATGATTAATTTAATTAATGTGATTACTTATAATGATTAGATACTTAAATGGTGAGGATTTAGAGATATGTGTTATAAGTCCACTTAACGTAACATAATGACGTACATCAGATCACGCAGACGAGAGGGCGACTTGCTGTGTTTGTGCTGGTGGTGTTCATCTGTAGAACCGACTGAACCCGCTAAAGTGTAGGTAACTCTGTATTGATTTATATTGTACGGAATTAACGATGTGAAGTGTCACGACAATGATGTACTGCAATACCTGTGTGTCCTATGATATACTCCTTTGAGTTACTCTCGGTATTGGTGATAATATGTTCATTCGTAGGTTTGACCGCTTCTGAATACAAAGAGCGAGTACTGCACAGCTCGTTTCAGTCACCTCCAGTACAATACATTAATAAGCGTCGTATGGCGCTTACAGTCAAATACTGACGGGAATTGGATGCTGCGGAGACGACGGACGACGAGCGGCGGACGACGAGCAGCCGCGGCACAGTGGCGGCGGGACGCATCAGGAGCTGGGACAACGGCCCCGCTCTATGTATGTGAGCGCGGCGGCCCGAGTGAAGGTGGGCCTGCCCCACGAAGCCGACCACGATAAAAGTCTACGGTAACAACTCTCAGGTAACAAATTGAGTGTGTTTATCTGTGCGTCGGCCTGGACGTCTCGAGCACAGTGGAGATTCCACCGCGACTCTACGGTGGGGGGAACGTCCATCCTTGTATGAGTAGTGGGGGGGATACAGTGATCTGTATGTGAGAGTGCAATTACAGCGATTGTTGTGGTGCTTGTGCGAGGGTTATACGTAGCTTCACGGGCATGTCGAGCAAGATTGTGCGCCGCTAGTGTACGTGCGTCTCTGTCTTTGTCACTTCGTTCCTGGTTGCCATCACGATGTCTACTGCTGCTTAAAACACTATGATCTCACCAGACCATACCGTAACAGACACAGGATAACCTTATCAGCTATATTATACCCACAAGGGTCTGCCACACTCCAAACACTGCTCAGATAGAGGTGAAAAAAGCCATATGAACACAAACGTCATTGCTGGATCGTGTCACCTACCAGCAAACGCATCAACCAGTATATGGTCAGCTAAAATGCTCCTATTCTGAAACGCTTTGCACTCTGTCCCTCTCTTGCTCTCCTTCGCCATGACTGTTTTCCAAGGCCACAGAGATGATTAGCCGGGTTTTCAAGGGGGTTTCCCCTGTTAGGAATGTAATGTTGTTAATCTGTTATTAGAGCCGTAAAAACACCCTTGAAAACTCGTATCACTTCAAGTAGAGCATTTTAAAAACGTTTTTTTCTCCTGTCAATAATGTAGAAATGTTGTTGGTCTGTCACTACAATCGTAAAAAGCATCCTTGAAAACCTGTGTTTTTCAAGGATATATATATATATATATATATATATATATATATATATATATATATATATATATATATATATATATATATATATATATATATATATATATAATATATATATATATATATATATATATATATATATATATATCATAGACAGCTGTCACATACATTTTAGTCATTTTATTCATTTATTCATTTATTCAGGTTTCCTGTCACCATCTGATCGCAAACCTTCAGGAGGACCCAGACCAAGACCTAGAATTCAAGATGCCTCTGGCCTTCTCCTCACATTTACCCCTCATTTTTAGGACACTGAGGACGCTGAGGACGCTGGACGGCGAGGAGAGGACACGTAAATAAATAAGGTATCATTATAATATACTGTACCATCCGCCTCAGTATCAAGTGACTACAAAAATATAACTCCCGGTTTGAATAATTGGGTCTATTTTGAAGTGCTCTTTTCTCTCATTAGGACTCATTTTTCAGATCATAGAGGTGGTTACTCAAGTTCTCATGAGTTTTTTTTTTTTTTTCTCCACTACTGATAAATAGTTGTTAAAACTATCAAAATGATGAAAGCACTTGAAAACCCCGAATGACTTCTATAAGGGTCGCTAGAGGTAGTAGAGACTTGAGATCATCCCTAAGTGTTTCAGTATTAGTTTACAAGTCTTCCTGGTAAGTCTGATTAAGTTTTACCAGTGACAAAAATGTTCGGAGTAATTATGTAGTTCAAGGCATGAGTCAGATGCCAGCGCGGACGTGGCGGGGCGAGAGGGAATGTCGGGAATGAATGGGTGTACCAGTATGAGTGTTCTTATTCTAGTCTGTCTTGTTCCTGTCCATGTCTTATTCTTCTCCCTCACTCAACACTTTCACTGTCCTCAGCTTTACCTCCTTGTAGCGTACCCTCAAATGTTTCGATGACTTACCTCGATTGCTTTTAACTGACTTTATCGATGATGAATGGTTATCAGTGGGGCGTTCCTGACTCAAATGGTAGTTTAACAGTGATACAGTAACATTGGTTTGGGAAAAGCACCACATGAAAACCCGACCAGACAATTGTGGCCTTTGAAATTAGACCTGATGAGGGAAAAATAGTTTCAAAATACGCATCTTTTATTTCTTTTGACCCCAACGCCCTCGGATTGTGATGCAGAGAGAGAGAGAGAGAGAGAGACGCACTAAACTCGAACTGTGTGCACGAAACATCCTGAGACTGAATGAATGCTATCTCAGTTTGAGGGGATGTGCTCAATACATCCACTATACATCTGCTCCCGTGTCAGATTACGGTAACAGCGAAGCGCGGCGGAATGGGACTCAAATGCTGAACACCGAGAAATAGGGATTGACTGGACGGTGGAAGGAGTGCGTCTGTACCCCTGTCTGGGTGACGTGAGTGGCAGCCATGCGAGGGGATCAGCCCGATATCATACTAGGGACAGGAACGTGACTCTTGGGGTGCTGCAGTCCATTCAGTGCGTTGAGAGAGAGAGAGAGAGAGAGAGACGAGAGAGAGAGGAGAGACGAGAGAGAGAGAGAGGAGAGAGAGTGTGTGTGTGTGTGTGTGTCTGTGTAACTTCTCCAATATTAATTTTGTTACACGATTTTGCTCTTTATACATATTTGACTTGCAACCTCTTCACTCTGATACACTCGCTTCCCTTATCTACACATTCCCTGGGCCACCCTATCTACACATTCCCTGGGCCACATTCCCATCATTTCGGCGCCTTAATGGACAACTCTTAGCAGGTTGTAGTGCAATATTATGCCAACGCAGCCACCCAGCCCTTGTCTAGCCCATCACGAGTTTTTTGCCGCGTAAGTGAGGAAGGTTGGCAGTGGTGGTCAATTCCTTCCCGTTTTTGGCATTCCTAGTGTTGGCGTCCCTCGCGCCGTCCCTTGCCAATGTGGCGAAGCTTCCCATGTAGGCTGGCGAGGAGTCAAGGTTAGGGAGGTGACTCAGCCCCACCCGAGCTAACATACTCTTTGCACCCCGCTCCTCTCATTCCTTCATCTCACTGCCATGTGCTGATCATCGTTATTGTTGTGAAGATCAGCCACCTCATCTCTTTTTGTTTTACGGGTTGGGGAGGAAGGGAAGGGAAAGACTGTTGGATTAGGTTTACTTAAGTTACGTTTAGTTACTGAATCATAACCTATTGTATCCTAACTTTTACTCGTTGAGAATGCAGATACAATGGGAATTTCCAACACCAACTAAGCTTTTTGGTTTAACTACACTACACGGATTATAATATTGGATACAGTGTAAAAGAAGACGCTATGACTGTTGTTATTTGTGAGGGAAATTATAAAAGTTTATTAGTATGGTGATGTATGATGCTTGGTGGTGGTGGTGGTTGTGCAGTGTGGCGGTGTGGTAGTACAGCGGCCTTGCATGAGGAGAAGAGCTCTTAAATTCTCAGGACAGGGACAGACGCAGGGCCAACTTGTGACATCCGGGTAAACAGTCTAGTCAAAAAGTATCCATTGTCCTCAAGGCTTGAGTTGTTGACACGGTGAGGCATTGTGTGAGCTGCATTCACCCCTACTGTTCCCTTTCCTTCCTGTCCTCCACCCAACTCCCTCTCCTCTGTCCATCTTTACCGCCCCCCCTTCTACCATCCCTCCTTCCTTACTTTCTCCATCCACAGTCTACTGCTCTTTCTCCCTTCTTTCTTTTCGTCCACACATCCAAATTGTTTCCCTTCTCTCCTCCCTCTTTTTCTTTCTCCATCCACCGCCTACCGTTCTCCCTTCTCGCCTTCCTTCCTTCATTCCTTCCTTCCTCCACACATAGCCTACTGTTTTTCTTCCTTCTATCAGTCCTTCCTCAATCTCCCTGGCCTTGATCCACTGTTTATCATGCATTGTACACATCGACTGACCTTTCACGGTGCATATAACAGACTATTCGAACGTATGCCAAGGTCTTTATGTGTTTCTAGTCACACACAAAGCTCTGCTGGCATGCTGTGAGAGAAAGAGAGAGGGAGAGAATGGCAATGTTATGTAATTCATTCATAAGAACATTGAGGGTAAGGAGTGGAATGTTGTTGTTGGTAGTAGTGGTGGTATTATTATTAACGTAATAGTAGCAACAGCAGCAGAAGTAGCTAGAATATTTATGCTGATCTATTTTTAGTTCCGTATAATATGCACTTTTCCGCCAGCGAAATCTTATCAATGCATAAACTTAGATAATACTTGCCTGTATAATTTTCATAAGACTCAAGTAACCTCAGAGAAACTCACCGAGGAAACGAGATGGAACTGTATCGTGAAGGGGAAGAACTCAGTTATTTCCTGGGTCCGCTACAGTAGGTTTTTTTTTTTTTTTTTTTTTCTTATTTCCTCTTATTCTGAGATGTTTACAGTTTGGTGGCTTTGGTGAGTCAGTCTCCAGGCATGAAGGCTACACTCACATTTTGGGGATCTGCCAGCATGAAATGAACGCACGATATTAGATTTATAATTGCCATGCAGGCTTGCTTTGGGCTTCCACTACTAGGACTATTTCAAAGGGCACAAAAATTCGGGTTTTCACGATTTTTTTTCCTTTTTATCGACGTCGTATCGTTGGTGAATTATCAGTAGAATCATAAGAACACCCTTGAATGCCCTCGATAACTTCGCATGTTAAAAGTACAGCAGAGATAAGGCGTGCCGACCAATGTCTATGAGAACACACTCCTCATATTTTCAGTCTTAACTCCTCCGAGTTAACGGAGTAAATGACAAAATTCCCTCATCATTTGGGAATTCACTTGACATTTATTAACTCACTCAACATTTAGCTTTATTTTTATAAATTCCTGAGGTTACAGTCTCTTGGAACCACGTGGATGGGGTGAGTCACTGGCAGTCCCTCAAATGGTGTTGCACTGTACGGTGGCTTGGTACGAAGTTCATGGAAAAAAATACAAAACGGTGAAATATTGATGATGAGTTGCTGGCACCTATGGCAGGCCCCATATTTATAAACGCTCTAGTTTACAGGGATTATTTTCAAAGACCATAGAGATGATTAGTCGGATCTTCATGTGTGTTTCTAACACTTATGATGTTAAATTGCTGTAAAGCTATCACTCGAGTCATGAAAACACCTTTGAAAACTCATCACCAACTAAAGTTGAGATTCAACTAAATAGTGGAGATGAAAAAAAGTTTGAGAGAATGCAGCATTAACTTGCAATATTGAAAGGACTTGTACTCATAACTCAGCTTGTAGTTATGATGTTTTACTAGATGATTACTAGCCATCACCTCCCACACATCAATACATTGCTATATCAAGGGCAAGTAGCCATACACGAAATATTACAGAGAACAGCGATGTAATAAGGTGCAGTAACGCGTATGAATGAACATGAAACCGATGGGGTGTTAAAACCATCTAATACTAGCTACGAGGAGTCGCCGATAGAGAATCTGCAATGGTGCGAAAATTAGTGAAAATTGAATGAATATAAAAATGTAGTAAGAGACTCAGGCACGGAGGACTTTGAGCGGAATTATTCTGCGCCGTAAGGTGAACTTGGCAACTATCGTGCGGTCTCCCTCCTCCTCCCCATCTCCCTCTCCTCCAGTTCTTCACCAAATATTTAAAAAAAAAAAAGAGAACAAGGATATGATAGAACACAGTAACACGCCTATGAATGAACATGAAACTATAATGCAATATTAAAACCCACCTATTACAAATTACGGGATCGCATTAGAGAACTTACAATGATCCTGAAAATTAGTGAGAATGCGGTACATGGCAACTTCTGTCTACTCCCTACTACTACACCTCCTCCACTCCCCATACAGCCAGTGATAGAATAACATGGGAGAGGAAGGATACGTGCCGCTCCTCCTAACCTAACATTGACTCTCGCTGGGACAAATGTGATATACAAGGATTTCCTCAGCACACGCCGCCCACTATAAGGTTGGTGGTGCCCTGAGGTGCTGTGATGGTGTGTAGTGCTGCTGTGGCGAGGAGCAAGCAGGGAAAAGAACATTTGGCAGATGGCATTTTGTGTGAGGAGAGAGTGTGTGTGCGTGCGTGCGTGTGTGTGTGTGTGTGTGTGTGTGTGTGAGTGTGAAGGAAGGCCGATCAGTGACAGTACAGGTTATAAGAAAATAATGTACGTGGAAATTTCGAGATACAGTTCAAGAGAGAGAGAGAGAGAGAGAGAGAGGTAAATGGGAAGGAATGACGCATAGGTGTTAAAATGCGTAGGTAGTTGTGTGTGTGTGTGTGTGTATGTGTGTTTGTTTACATAAATGAGTCATATCCCCATTTATCTTTCATGTTGCTACTCTACCAATTGTCATTTCCTCCCATTTCCTTTAAAACGTATGGTGTGTTTTCCAGTAAGAATTATTGTTTACTTTTCCTGTGTGTGTGTGTGTGTGTGTGTGTGTGTGTGTGTGTGTGTGTGTGTGTGTGTGTGTGTGTGTGTGTGTGTGTGCGTGCAAGAACGTAACAGGAAACGAGCAAAAGGAAACAAAAGTGATATTTATGAGAGAGAGAGAGAGAGAGAGAGAGAGAGAGAGAGAGAGAGAGAGAGAGAGAGAGAGATTCCGTGGCAGTGCTAGACTTCATTTTTTTTTTTTTTGTATAAATTTCTTATATTTTCTTTCCTGGGATAATTCTCTCTCTCTCTCTCTCTCTCTCTCTCTCTCTCTCTCTCTCTCTCTCTCTCTCTCTCTCTCTCTCTCTCTCTCTCTCATTACTTTGTCACTTGTTCAGTTGACCACCATCATCTTTTATTGACATATAGTTTTAGGTAATAATAATAATAATAATAATAATAATAATAATAATAATAATAATAATAATAATCTTTTCACATAGAACGTAGCAAAAAATGTGTATAAACTTTGAATATATTACGACGGTGGATATACTGAAAAAAATGAAAAAACAAAAACATCAGAATTTTTTAATATATTAATTTCTAATGAATATATTGGTGTGCGTCGTTAGTAATTGCGAGTGTGGGAAGCCTTGCGAAGGACGAGTGATTGTGACTCACTCCTTTGTACGGGATCACTATTATTATTTTTTGTTGTTATTGTCATTATCATCTATTAATAATTTAGTCAGGTTTCTCTCTCTCTCTCTCTCTCTCTCTCTCTCTCTCTCTCTCTCTCTCTCTCTCTCTCTCTCTCTCTCTCTCTCTCTCTCTCTCTCTCTCTCTCTCAATATATTGTGGCTTTCATTTAGTTTTTTTTTCCTTTTTCCTTTGTTACTTTTTTTTAAATCTATTGTTTTGTTTTTTTGCTCGTTATAATTCTTGTCTTAGTTTCCTGCCTAGCGCTTTCTCTCTCTCTCTCTCTCTCTCTCTCTCTCTCTCTCTCTCTCTCTCTCTCTCTCTCTCTCTCTCTCTCTCTTTGTGACATTTTTGTATTTATTCCTTGATATGTGTGTGTGTGTGTGTGTGTGTGTGTGTGTGTGTGTGTGTGTGTGTGTGTGTGTGTGTGTGCCTGTCCAACCCGTGTGATTGTCAGCCCGGTATATTGGTCCAGATCATTATTATTATTATTATTATTATTATTATTATTATTATTATTATTATTATTATTATTATTATTATTATTATTATAAAGGTTGTCATTATTTTTTAAGTTCTCAGTCTCTTCCTTGTGATATTTTGAGAGAGAGAGAGAGAGAGAGAGAGAGAGAGAGAGAGAGAGAGAGAGAGAGAGAGAGAGAGCGAGAGCATGAAACCAATGACCCCCAAGACGAGGAACTCAATAAGAAATAAAGTCAAGCAAAAACGATAATCACGGTTCTTTATGTACAGAGGTGAAGGTCGAGCGAATTACATCATGCCTTACCGTACTGCCTTGATTAACCCTTGCGTCACCCTCTGTTTGGTTCAAATGCATATCTCCTGGTGCATCCTGTTATGTTCACACGGGTCGCTGTTCGTCACTGTCTTTTGCAGTCCTTCCATCTCTTGTTTTCTTCTTTTTCGACCCGCTCTCTTATTTGTCGTGTTCTTATTGACTATTTTCAAAGGCCACAGAGATGATTAGCCGGGTTCTCAAGAGTGTTTCTCCTCGTAATAATGTAGAGGTCTTGTTAACGTCACCAAAACCGTAAAGACACCCTTTAAAACCAGTGTAGCTTCGACTATAGGGTTATGAATGTAGTGGAGATGTGGCATAGAGGTGTTTCTTTTACAGCTCCCTAATGACTCAGCACTAACAACCTGATTACTGAGGCCATTCCATTCATATATCACCATTTGCAAATCAGTTCCTCTTACTTAAATCCAACTTTGTCAAGCTTGAGACCATTATTTCTTGTCCTATCATGTTCACTGACTGAGAATATTCTGCTTACGTCACCCATATTATATCCGCTCTATGAAAACCCCAGTAACTTCCCCTACAGTCTGTTGAAAGTAAGAGAAAGGACGACAAAGAGTGTAAGAATGTGCGTTTTAGTAGCTCAGTGTGCCTTGTCTAGCGGTTAGCGGTGGGAATAATGATCTTTTTAATATTGCCATCTCGATTACTGGGTGGACATGACGCTGTAGGTCCAACAAGGTACTGTGGCTAGGAATGTACGGTTGTTCTTTGTTTCTTTATTTGTTTGTTTATTTTTATTTGTTCTTGTGGTCTCTCTTCCTTTGTTTGTATTTTGTTTGTATAATTTTACAGTTTTACGATATTGTTCACTTTTTTCATGTGTTTGTTCGTTTGTTCATGTTGTTGTTTGTTGTTTAATTGTCACCCACCTTTTGCATATAGGTTTACTTATTTATTTACCTGTTTTATTTACTTATTCATTCATTCACTGATTATTAATTTTTTTTCTTAGAATTTTTTAGTGATCGGGTTTCGCCTTTTATTCAGTTATTTACCTTTTACAGTTTGTGTGATTTATTTTCCACGTCAGTTATCTTAATATTTTTTTATTCGTTGTTCATTTCGTTTGTATCATAATGACCTTAATTGATTTGTCCCTCTGCGTGTTTGAATGGCTTGATTCTCTCTCTCTCTCTCTCTCTCTCTCTCTCTCTCTCTCTCTCTCTCTCTCTCTCTCTCTCTCTCTCTCTCTCTCTCTCTCTCTCTCTCTCTCTCTCTCAGTGTGTTTATGTGTGTGTGTGTGTAACAGGATATCAGTCACTCAGTCATTGGATGGATCAATCAGTCAGTCGGTTAGTGAGTCAGATGGTTGGTGAGCCAATCTTTCAGTCACCCAGCTAGTCAGTCAGTCAGTCTGTGAAGTTAGTCATTCATTCATTCATTCAGTCAGTCAGTCAGTCAGTTAATGTTTACAATTCAGAATGACTTGTATTTCAGCTTAGTATCACATGACTGACGGACGTGATTCTCTCTCTCTCTCTCTCTCTCTCTCTCTCTCTCTCTCTCTCTCTCTCTCTCTCTCTCTCTCTCTCTCTCTCTCTCTCTCTCTCTCTCTCTCTCTCTCTCTCAACTCGTCATGCTTCCTCTACGTTACGCTACAGTCACCACCCCCACTACCACCATTACAGCGTTTTCCTCCACCTTTTCCTTCCCGTCTATCATCACTACTACTGCTGCCTCTTTCGTTGCCTTCTTCATCATCATCATCATCGTCTTCTTCTTTCTTTCTTTCTTTATTTATTTTTTTCTTCTCTATTATCATCACCACCATCTTAATATTTTCTTCTTTACTATGCTATCCAGTACCTCTATATACTACTACTACTACTACTACTACTACTACTACTACTACTACTACTACTACTACTACTACTACTACTACTACTTGGTGCCGCCACGGTTTGTTGACAACTTGCAACACCAGCACACGTGATATTACTCCTATACACCACCACCATCACCATCACCCATTCTTACACCATCATCTAGTTTTACATCATCACCATCACCACCATGAGCCAGTCAGAGCGTTAGGCAATCAGTCAGTTAAGTAGTTAGAGAGACAGTGAGTTGATTCGTCTGGTATTTAAACAGTTAGGTAAATAGCTGATTCTCTCTCTCTCTCTCTCTCTCTCTCTCTCTCTCTCTCTCTCTCTCTCTCTCTCTCTCTCTCTCTCTCTGGTGGGCGGATTTGTGGGTTAGTCAGGGCAGGGGCTTGGTGGCTTGAGTTTCCTATACAAGCCAGGAGTCTTACTAGTGTGGCTGGTTCCGTCAGGCTGAGGCGTGTGTCAAATGTCTTGGGACTGTAGAGAACCGGTGTGTGTGTGTGTGTGTGTGTGTGTGTGTGTGTGTGTGTGTGTGTGTGCTGCTATTTTGTCATCTATACGTTTTCTGCATTTTTCCTTCATTTGTATTTTACTCTGTGTGTGTGTGTGTGTGTGTGTGTGTGTGTGTGTGTGTGTGTGTGTGTGTGTGTGTGTGTGTGTGTGTGTGAATATGCATACGTAGTACATGAGCACACTCCCCAAGAGACAGCCATGTTGTGGAGAGAGAGAGAGAGAGAGAGAGAGAGAGAGAGAGAGAGAGAGAGAGAGAGAGAGAGAGAACATTGCAAATACTACGTAACCAAACAGCCACGGTATCTCTCTCTCTCTCTCTCTCTCTCTCTCTCTCTCTCTCTCTCTCTCTCTCTCTCTCTCTCTCTCTCTCTCTCTGTGTGTCATAATCTTTCACTCAACTTCCCTTCCTCTTTCTCATTATCATATTAACATTTTCCTCTTTGTCCTTCCTCCTTTGCTTTCCTCCCCTCCTCTCATATTCCAGTCACTCTTCCTCTCCCTCCCTCCCTCTCTCCTTCACTCCGTCCTCCACCCACTCATCCCTTTCATATCCTCGCCAGCCGAATTTTAAAACCCCCGGGAAGGAAGTAATGGAACCAGAAAGGAATTTGATACGAAACCAAACCCTTTGATTTTGAGTGGTGGGTGGTGGTGGTGATGGTGGTGGTGGTATGAGGTATACTAATGAGAGAGAGAGAGAGAGAGAGAGAGAGAGAGAGAGAGAGAGAGAGAGAGAGAGAGAGAGAGAGAGAGAGAGATCAGTCTTGTCCTTTCCTCGTTAATAATAATGTTTGTTTACTAAAGAGAGTCATTGTTATTTTGTTTAAAGTTGCGGATGACACGAGGATAGGCAGGTTAATTAGGTCAGATTCGGGTGCCATCTTGCAGGCAGACTTGGAGAGGATGAACGAATGGACAGACAGATGGTAAATGCAGCTTAATATTAACAAATGCAAAAGTACTTAGGGTTGGTAGAAGAAACTCTCACAGTAGGTAGACAATAAAGAACCAAGCTCTGGTATGTTCAGGAAACGAAAAAGATTTAAGAGTTGCAGTCAGCTCTGATCTCCGTCAAAGAAAACAATGCACAGAGGCCAGAAATAAGGCAAATAGAGTATTACGATTAATTTTTAGGAGTGTTAAAAGTATTATTCCCAAAGTATTATTAGTTATATTTGGTCAGACCTCATCTAGACTACGCTGTGCTGCTCTGGTCTTCATATTACAGGAAGGATATAGGTCTGTGAGAGCCAGTACAATTGAGAATGGCTAAAAGGATTCAGTGGATGAAGTATTCCCTACGAAACGAGAATGAAACTATTAAATCCACATTCCTTAGGTGCACGTAAATAAAGAGGGGACCTGATGTTATTTAAGCGGTACAGGCCCGTGATATGTGAAGGGTGACGTAAGCGAAATTCTCAGTAATCAGATAGAACAAGATATAAGGAGTTCTAACTAGAAAAAAGTTAGATAAAAAAAAAAATAGGAAGGAATTGGTTATCAAATCGAGTGGTGGATGAATGGAATGGACTCAGCAATCAGGTTGTTAGAGTCATTAGGGAGTTTTAAAAGAAGGTTAGACAAATTTATGAATGAGAACGATAGTGGAAATATTTAGGCATCTTTCATACAGGGACTGCCACGTGTAGACCTGGTGGCTTCCTGCAGCTTCCAATATTTTCTTCCGTTCTTATGTCCCTACCTCTTGCTGTCTTACTGGGGTCTGTTTGTGCAGTTAAAGAACCTCGTGTGTGTGTGTGTGTGTGTGTGTGTGTGTGTGTGTGTAGGTAGGTGAATATGGGTGACCTCCAGCGTCGGGTATTATTACACACACACACACACACACACACACACACACACACACACACACACACACACACACACACACACCATTACCTGTCTTGAGTCGTTGTTGTTGTTGTTGTTGTCGTCGTCGTTGTTGTTGTTGTTGGTTAATAAGTGGCACGTTGAGATACTTGAACAAAAGAGAGAGAGAGAGAGAGAGAGAGAGAGAGAGAGAGAGAGAGAGAGAGAGAGAGAGAGAGAGAGAGAATTTCCTTCCCTCCCTCCCGTTGCTTTTAAATAATTTGTTGGACCAACGTGGGTGCTGTAAAGGGAGAGAGAGAGAGAGAGAGAGAGAGAGAGAGAGAGAGAGAGAGAGAGAGAGAGAGAGAGCAAGCACAATGGTA
>NC_087172.1:13857429-13902429 GCF_035594125.1 Scylla paramamosain
CTCTCTCTCTCTCTCTCTCTCTCTCTCTCTCTCTCTCTCTCTCTCTCTCTCTCTCTCAAGCTCCTGTCATGTTTCCAGCCTGGCCTTCCCTCGTCGTGACCTTTGACCTTTGTTGCTGCAGCCCAGTGGAGGTGTGACCCGCCCACTGCCCCCTCCACTCTCTCTCTCTCTCTCTCTCTCTCTCTCTCTCTCTCTCTCTCTCTCTCTCTCTCTCTCTCTCTCTCTCTCTCGCAAAGCTCCGAAAGTGATTCATTATTATTATTATTATTATTATTATTATTATTATTATTATTATTATTATTATTATTATTATTATTATCATTACTACTACTACTACTACTGCTACTACTACTACTACTACTACTACTACTACTATTACTACTACTACTACTACTACTACTACTACTACTACTACTACTACCACAAAAAAAAGTGTGTGTGTGTGTGTGTGTGTGTGTGTGTGTGTGTGTGTGTGTGTGTGTGTGTGTGTGTGTGTGTGTGTGTGTTGTGCAGACCATTCACCAGTCTTGTGTTGTGTTGCAGGAAAGGCCGAGGATGGAGGAGTGGTGTTGACAGGAGCTGCAAGAACCATCGCAACACCACAGCGCGGAAGAAACACCCTTAGTGAAACAGTGAATAAGGGCGGAAATAAAGCCAGAGAGAGAGAGAGAGAGAGAGAGAGAGAGAGAGAGAGAGAGAGGTTAAAAGTGAGTGAAACTTCGAGAGAGAAAAAAATGACGAAAAAGAAAAAAACTGAAGAAAACACAAAGAAAGATTCATAAAACTTGAGAAAACAAACTTCAGTGTATCAACTTGAGTGAAAAAAAGAAAAGAAAAAGAAAATGAATAAAAAGGAAAAAAACAGTAAAGCTTCAGTGAGTGATTCGGAACAGCAGTGAAGCAGTGAAGCAGATGATTACTTTTGCTACCACCACCACCACCACCACCACTACTTAGCAGTGTGACACGTGGCAGCTTGCATGAACTTCTAAGAGCACGTACTTACAGTGAAAACAATACCAGTAGCGGTAACCCTGGAAACTACCCCAACAACAACAACAACAACAACAACAACAATTACATGAGAGAATACACACCATCCCCATCAGTGACGTGACAAAGGCAGTGATGATGGTGACAGTGATGCAGACACCAGTGACAGTGACAGTGCTGAGCTGAAACACACCCTTACAAACACACCAAGATGTAATTCACCTGCTGACGCCCACTCCTGCTGCACGGTGAGCTGACCTACCCGTGAGTCACCTGCTCGAGTCAGTTCAGTGGAGAGGCAGGGAGGAGGAGGGGAAGGAGTAGTGAGTCAGCTAAGAGGAGAGGGAGAGGGAGCAGGAGGGAAGGAGGCAGAGGTTAGTAAATATGAAGACGAAGAAAGGAAAGATGGAGAGGGAAGGAAGAGAGACGAAGTTAAAGGGAGAAGAGTGAGAGGCATGGAAGAGAAGAGAAAGGGAGGAAGGAAGGAAGATCTCAATAGAAGAGGGAGAAGGGAAGGGAAAGAAAGAGAAGAAATGAAGGGATGAAGGGAGGAACGAAAAGAGGAAGAGCAAGAAGGGAGGAGGAAGGAAGGGTAAAGGACTTGAAGAAAAGAAGAAAGAAAGAAAGAAAGGAGGGAGAGGGAGGATAGTGAAAAAGAGAAGAAAAGAAGGGAGATAAGAGGAGAGGGAAGAGGGGAGCTGTGATGAGAAGAAGAGAGAAGTAAAGAGGGAGGAAAATAAGTAATGAATGTAAGGGGAGGAAGAGGAAGAAGAGGGAGGGAGGGAGGAAGATAAAAGGAGAGATTATAATTATGAAGAAGGAGGAGGAGGAGGAGGAGGAGGAGGAGGAGGAGACTGAAGTATCTACGTAAAGTTTTAAAAAGATTAGTAGAAGTTCTTTAAAAAAAATTACACACACACACACACACACACACACACACACACACACACACACACACACACACACACACACACACACACACACACACACACACACACACACACACACGTCAGGTAATTAAGAAAAAAGGTGAAATCAGAGAGAGAGAGAGAGAGAGAGAGACCAAACACACTATATACCTTAATTAACACACCTCATTTCTCTCTTTCTTTCTTCCTTTTAGTTTTATTCCACATAATTTCACTGCTATCACTGTTTGTATTCAGTACCACCTTTCATTTACTTATCATATGTACCCCTCCCCCTCCTCCCCGCCACCACCCACAACAGGTAGCGGCGGGCGGCGGTGACATCAACACACCTAAGCTAACGTGACGAGGCGATGGGGCTGGCGGAGGTTGGCCTGAGAGTGGTGAGAGGCCCTGACTGGAAGTGGGCTGAGCAGGATGGTGGGGCGGGACACGCGGGCACCATCGTGGAGGTAGGGCGGCCGGGTTCCTCCACCACGCCGGACAGGACCGTGGTAGTACAGTGGGATGCTGGGGCGAGGACAAACTATCGCGTGGGTTACCAGGCTGCCTATGACCTGATTCTGCTAGATAATGCGCCTGTGGGTGAGTACGAGTGCTTGTAGTAGTAGTAGTAGTAGTAGTAGTAGTACAGTACAAGACTTTATGCTTTCTCTCACCTGTAATTTGTGTCCGTCTCCTTAATTCTCAGTCATTCATCCCTGTTGTTGTTGTTGTTGTTGTTGTTGTTGTTGTTGTTGTTGTTGTTGCCCTTCTTCTTCTTCTTCTTCTTCTTCTTCTTCTTCTTCTTCTTCTTCTTCTTCTTCTTCTTCTTCTTCTTCTTCTTCTTCTTCTTCTTCTTCTTCTTCTTTCGTGACCTTAATTTGGTGTTCCGCTTTCGGTGTCCTCCTCCTCCTCCTCCTCCTCTTCTTCCTCCTCCTCCTCCTCCTCCTCCACATCATCATCATCATATTCATCACTTTCATATCCATATTTTTGCAAACAATGGAAGAGAGAGAGAGAGAGAGAGAGAGAGAGAGAGAGAGAGAGAGAGAGAGAGAGAGAGAGAGAGAGAGAGAGAGAGAGAGAACAGGAAGGAGAAAGAGGGGACAGGACAGGGCAGAGGGGGGATTGAGGGGAAGAGGAAGGAAGGTACGGTTGTCTGACTGACCATCAATATGACTGCTTGACTCACTGCCTGCCTGACTGACCGACCGACTGACTGACTGACCTACCTACCTACCCAATGACTGGCGGAGTACTTGATTGACTGATAGAGTGGTTGTGTTGGTAGTTGGTTGAGTGACTGTGCGGCTGACTGACTGACTGACTGACTGACTGACTTGCCTGCTTAGTGTGTGGACGGGTGAATGACTGGTTGACTCGCCACCTGACTGGCTGACTGAGCACCGCTATACTGGTCGTGTAACTGACAGACATACAGACAGACAGACAACGTGCATCCGTTTAAAAGTAGCTACTGTTACTAAGAGAGAGAGAGAGAGAGAGAGAGAGAGAGAGAGAGAGAGAGTCTTGTATAATTGAAACATGATTATGACGGCGATGATAATAATAATAATAATAATAATAATAACAATAATAATAATAATAATAATAATGACACGGTTCGTAATGGTAATGATCGTAATATAATAATGACAGCCAACTCATAAACATTAAGCTGCTGGCCCTTTAAAGTAGCAGTGGTGGTAGTAGTAGTAGTAGTAGTTGTTGTTGTTGTTGTTGTTGTTGTTGTTGTTGTTGTTGTTGTTGTAGTTGTTGTTTCATATTGCATCCCTTCTCTCTCTCTCTCTCTCTCTCTCTCTCTCTCTCTCTCTCTCTCTCTCTCTCTCTCTCTCTCTCTCTCTCTCTCTCTCTCTCTCTCTCTCTCTCTCTCTCTCTCTCTCTCTCTCTCTCTCTCTCTCTCTCTCTCTCTCTCTCTCTCTCTCTGTGGCCAGCAGCAGTAGCAGTGCGGACAATTGAGACAACCTTAATATGTCTGTACCCGCTATTCCCACAACCCTGTTAGTGTGTGTGTGTGTGTGTGTGTGTGTGTGTGTGTGTGGCCTCTTTACCGTGCTGATAGGTTGTCATCCGGGAGTGTAACCATGCTCTCTCTCTCTCTCTCTCTCTCTCTCTCTCTCTCTCTCTCTCTCTCTCTCTCTCTCTCTCTCTCTCTCTCTCTCTCTCTCTCTCTCTCTCTTCCTGAAACACTTCCGCGCCACGCCTTCACAACTTCCAAAAGGCTGTAGGTGAAGTGACACGTGTTTTTAAAGATTTTTTATGTTCTAGTGACAGATTAACAAGATTTCTTCACTGTTAACAGGAGAAACACTCTTGAGAACCCGGCAAATCATCTGTGTGGCCTTTGAAAACAGTCTTGGTGAGAGAGAGAGAGAGAGAGAGAGAGAGAGAGAGAGAGCAAAGCGTTTCGAAACACAACATCAGGAAGACTGCCTTGTATTCACATTTTCTAAACGTATTTATTTTCCTGTTGCACATCTAATACAGCAACATAGCATGACTAGAGGGACGGGGCGTAGGTACTGAACACCAGGCATAAGAAACAGTATAGCAGTCTCATCTTAACACGGGCCAGGAAAGAGGAGGAAGGCGGTGTAGGGGAAGGAGTCTGTGGGTCATGTTACTGCATCGTTGCTTAAGTTACCACACGTTGGGTTAAATGAACGAGGCGTAGCACTCGTAACTCTGTAAGTGAAGGAGCGGAGACGCGCTACACTTATGCAAGGTAGCAGGATGAGGAGGTGGATGTGGTGGTGGTGGTGGTTGAGGGTGGTTGGTACAGGAGGAAGAGGAGATGTGGGGGGTAAACGAGGTGGTACAAGGGATAATCGAAGCCGCGTGCCCAGTAATTGCTCTCTTCCAGCCTACAAGGGAAGGTACCACCACCACCACTACCTCTACCACCACCACTACCAATGCCTCTATTACTACTACTACCACCACCAGCACAGCCTCACCTACCACCATGCACCCACTACGTATATTGACCCCTTCATTAATTCAGCTTGCATGGGTAAAGTTTTCAATATATGGTCCTTTAAATAAACCGCTGACACTTTTTTTTTTGGTTGACATTAGTGGTGCAGATAGAGAGAGAGAGAGAGAGAGATTATTTTTTGCTTGTTGATATTTTAGTCTCTCTCTCTCTCTCTCTCTCTCTCTCTCTCTCTCTCTCTCTCTCTCTCTCTCTCTCTCTCTCTCTCTCTCTTTCTTCCTTCCTTCCTTCCTTCCTTCCTTCCTTCCTTCCTTCCTTCCTTCCTTCCTTCCTTCCTTTATTTATGCTTCTTCCTTCCTTCCATCCTCCCTCCCTCCCTCCCTCCCTCCCTCCCTCCCTCCCTCCTCCATTTCATTCCTTCATTTTGTATAGTACTACCAATGCTTTGTAGAGGAGGAAGAGGAGGAGGAGGAGGAAGGGGAAAAGGGAGGGAAGAAAGGAGGAACCCTGCCCTCTTTCTTATTGATTACCCTATGTTGCTCCTCCTCCTCCTCCTCCTCTTCCTCCTCCTCCTCCTCCTCCTCCTCCTCCTCCTCCTCCTCCTCCTCCTCCTCCTATCAGTCATATCTCATTCACCTTTACATACAGGCACATTGCTTCTCTCTCTCTCTCTCTCTCTCTCTCTCTCTCTCTCTCTCTCTCTCTCTCTCTCTCTCTCTCTCTCTCTCTCTCTCTCTCTCTCTCTCTCTCTCTCTCTCTCTCTCTCTCTCATTTAAACCAGAAAGATAATACGTCATGTTAATTTACCTCTCTCTCTCTCTCTCTCTCTCTCTCTCTCTCTCTCTCTCTCTCTCTCTCTCTCTCTCTCTCTCTCTCTCTCTCTCTCTCTCTCTCTCTCTCTCTCTCATTTAAACCAGAAAGATAATACGTCATGTTAATTTACCTCTCTCTCTCTCTCTCTCTCTCTCTCTCTCTCTCTCTCTCTCTCTCTCTCTCTCTCTCTCTCTCTCTCTCTCTCTCTCTCTCTCTCCCCTTTTATAAATATCGATCGTAGAGGGGACAGAGTTTACCATTCCCTCCCTCTCTTCCTTCCCCTTTTCCCCTCTTCCTCCCTCTCTCTTCCCCTCTCCCTCTCCTCCCGTTTATCCTCTCCACAGATCAATATTTTCTGTGTAATGTTCCCCTCTACTTTTTTTTTTCATCCATGGGCTGTGTTAATCTCTCTCTCTCTCTCTCTCTCTCTCTCTCTCTCTCTCTCTCTCTCTCTCTCTCTCTCTCTCTCTCTCTCTCTCTCTCTGTCTTGTTAATTTAAATTTTTTTTCAGAATTGGGGATTTTGTATAGAGAGAGAGAGAGAGAGAGAGAGAGAGAGAGAGAGAGAGAGAGAGAGATATCAAGCAAGATTTCCGTAAGCATCAGGAAAAATCCAGATTCTCTCTCTCTCTCTCTCTCTCTCTCTCTCTCTCTCTCTCTCTCTCTCTCTCTCTCTCTCTCTCTCTCTCTCTCTCTCTCTCTCTCTCTCTCTCTCTCTGTGTGTGTGTGTGTGTGTGTGTGTGTCAGCTCAGTCATTTGGGTTAATTCATCTCCTTAGCTTGACTGGCTGAGTGTCTTGTTTATTAAGTCTTGGTGTCATGTCGTTGTTGTTTTCTTGCTTGCTTTGTTTCGTCTAGTATTGTCTTTCGTTATTCAGGTTGGATTGCTCTGTCCCTTCTCCATCGGTGTGTACGTGGCTCAGACTTAAACACACACACACACACACACACACACACACACACACACACACACACACACACACACACACACACACACACACACACACGGGAAGAGAACATTGTTGAATTTTGTTAACACAGGAGAAGGGAAAAGGATGTGGTGAAATGTGCTAGTTTACTAAATAGACCATTAGATATATACACTGGAATGCATTACTAGAGGAAGTGTGTGTGTGTGTGTGTGTATGTGTGTGTGTGTGTGTGTGTGTGTAAACAATGTAGTTGCATGAATAAACGGGAAAAATATTTATGATCTGGTTTTAAAAGATGTGACTTGATTCTGTAAAAATTAAACACACACACACACACACACACACACACACACACACACACACACACTTGGTCCAATAAGTGCCCCGTTCTTCCCTACCAGGAAATCTCACTCGGTATTCCTCCTTACTCTTCAGGAAAAGTTATACTGTACACATATTCCTCTTTACCCAACCCTTAAAAATCTCTCTCTCTCTCTCTCTCTCTCTCTCTCTCTCTCTCTCTCTCTCTCTCTCTCTCTCTCTCTCTCTCTCTCTCTCTCTCTCTCTCTCTCTCTCTCTCTCTCTCTCTCTCTCTCTCTCTCTCTCAAACAATAGGAACAGGACTCTGTAATTTCCTGTTGCTTTACATTGTAACTTCCATTATTATTTATTTATTTATTTTTTAAGTACCATTGTTCATATGCATTACTAAGTGGAGACAGTAATGGAAACAAATATGAAGAGAAGAACAAGAGCATTAAATCAAAACAACTTCCTTATGACTTAAAGATGTGTTGGTGTTTGGTGTGATGACCACTTGTATCCACTTGACTCCACTTATATCTGTAGTGGCAAGACTGTCAAGGCCAACCCAAATCCACTGAGGCTCCAGTGATCGTCCTGGCCAGGGTTCAGGGGTTCAGCCCCCAGCATGACCCTCCCTGCCAGGTGCTGTCTTTAATGCAGGGGGTTCTTGAGTTGTGATGGAGTTCCGTTTCTATGCCACATCGTAAACTGATTTGCTCTGATGGTCTCATACAAATTATTTAATAACATGAAGATTCTTAAACATGTATCACTTAACAACTTTACATCTGATCACCAGTATGGGTTCCATTATGGCTGCTCTACTGGTGATCTTCTGGTTTTCCTTCAGTCTTGGTTCACCACATCATGGCATCAGCTGACTGTCCTGTGGATGTCAACTGTCCATTTTTCAGTTATTAAACACAAAATCTCCTTGCAGTGTGTTTATATCCTTATGTTATTCCAGGTGTGAAGCATCCAAGTCACATATGTGATGGGTGTCGGCAGCAGGCCATTGCTGGGATACGCTGGAAGTGCAACTCTTGCTTCGACTATGACCTCTGTACCAACTGCTACATGGGCGACAAACACGATCTAGTGCACCCCTTCATCCGCTACGAGACGGCCTCCTCTAAGGGGTGAGTGAGGGAGGGAGTGATGGAGAATGGTAAAATATCAAAGTTAACCCTTTCACTGCTACAGTCGCCTTTAGGTAACATTCAGAGCAGTATAGGAGTATAATTTGCATGGGCATGTGGAGAAAAAAAAGATGAAGTTCATTTTCCATTTCCTATCCTACAAAACTAATTAATATACTCTAGTACTAACTGAAAAAATGCTCAGGGATTGGGATTATGGGAAATAATGGCTAGCACTTGTATGGCTGAATCATATCCACCGCATGTCTTTGTCTCTCTCTCTCTCTCTCTTAAACTTTTGGCACCATTTTGTTGCTGTTCTTTGCATGTACCTTTTGACTTTAGCAACTATATATTAAGCCACCTTCAGCCCACTGAGTGTGTGGGTGTGAGGGAGACTTGACAAACACCTCTGACTCAGGCACGCTGCTCTCCCGACACAGGGTTGAGGTGGGCGCCAGGAAGAATGCAGACAAGATTCCACTCCAGGGCATCTTTACTGGGGCCAAGGTGCAGCGAGGCCCTGACTGGGATTGGGGGAACCAGGATGGGGGAGAAGGTAAGAAAATAAGGGAAGTTGCAATAAGCCATCAGTTCTATACATGGCAGTCCCAGTATGATACGTACCTACCTATTTCCACCTATTAATGCTCCCTAATGATTCACCACTAACAACAATGACTCAAGCAAGACTCACATGATAGTGGTGTTGCTGACCTCTTTTTGAAGTAAGTGTTGTGATCGCTCAAGTTGTGGCTCTGATGTTTTCCTCGTGCACTGTAAATGAGGTTGGTATTTCTTCTCTTCTTTTTCCTCTTTATTTTTTTCCTTTGAATATGTAGATACTCCTTATTATCATTTATTATTTTTTTTTCAGTTTTCCTTGTTTAAATAGTATTCATTCTTTTCCTCCTCCTCCTCCTCCTCCTGCTCTTCCTCCTCCCCCTCCTCCTCCTTCTCCTCCCTAATCTCCCTCCTCTCCATCTGCCATATCAACATTACAATATATATCTTGCGCTATTTTACATCATTATATACATATTATCTACCTATATTTTATTTTATCCATCTATGTCACATTATCTTCCTTTATCACATGCTCTCAATCTATCTTACACTCACAATTTTGCAATGTCTTGACGCTACACTATCTCTTGCTATCTTACACTTATCTTACACTACATTAATGCAGGGAGTCCTTGGTTTACGACATTCTTGACTTCTGGCATTTGGTGATCACAGGGCGGGTATTGCCTGTTCCTGTACATTCCCCTTAGCTGATATTCTTTTTTTTATTATCATTTTATTTAATTGTTTTTTTACTCGTATTTGCTGAATGCCCTCCATGTGTTTTTATGTCCCAGATCATATGGGTTTACAGTACTGTAGCATCAGCATGGGTGAGTGGCATACTGTTAGGTGCTCACTGAGGCTGGTTCTGACCTACACCGAAGGTCAGTTCATGATGTAGTGTAGGAATGGAACTCATCATAACTAGAGGACCCCCAGTATGTATCTGACCTAACCTAGTATAACAACCTAACTTAACCTAACATAACTTAACCTGGCCTATCCTAACTTAACCAAAATTAACTTAATTTAATCTATCCTAATTTAACCTAAACTAACTTAACCTAATCCAAGCTAACTTACTTAACCTAAGCTACCCTAACCAAACACTCCATCACGTCAACAGGGAAGCATGGCAAGGTGACTGAAATAAGAGGGTGGGACAACGAATCGGGTCGCTCGGTGGCAAATGTGACCTGGGCCAGCGGGTCAACCAATGTGTACCGGGTGGGCCACAAGGGCAAGGTGGACCTGAAGGTGGTCTGTCCTGCCACCAATGGCCACATCTACACCCACCACCTCCCCGTCTTGGGCAAGCAGGAAGGTATGGCCCCTTGAATATGTATACCTCCTCCTCCTCCTCCTCCTCCTCCTCCTCCTCCTCCTCCTCCTCCTCCTGTTTCCCCTAATCTCCTTCCTCTTACTTTTAATCTTTCTTCCTCATCATTAATCTTATCAGTCTTCAGTTTTTACAATGTCTTGCAGTATTTTACATACACTTGCACACTTCAACACTAAGACCCATATTTAGAAACTCATCTGTGCTGCACCTCCTCTGCTTTCCTAAGGCTCTGGTTCAAGTGACATGGGCTCTTAAGGATGTTTTTATGGTTCTAATGGCAGATTGGTAAGATTTCTACATTATCAACAGGAGAAGCACTCTTGAGAACTAATTTTTTTATGTGGCCTTGGAAAATAGTTGTGAGAGCAAAGCATTTCTGAATACAAGTGTAAGTCATCAAATTATTATCATTGCCAAGTCACCACCACCACTATTATCTCCTGATGGTGGTGTGTTGTCCCCAGCAGAGTGTGGCAGCAGTGTGGAGGTGGCGGTGGCTCCCTCGCCCCGCCCACTGCCCTTCATGGTGGGGGGAGCGGGTGAGGGTCGTGGTGAGTGTGGATGAGCTGCGCACCATGCAGGAGGGTCATGGTGGCTGGAATCACAAGATGGCAGAGGTAGGCAGAGGTTGTTTTATACTGACATCATTAGTAGAACAAGAAGATGGTGGAATGTGTTGCCTTGAGAACTGATTTGCTTGTGTGTGTTTATGTGTGTATGTGGTATGAAAAGTATCATTTAGTATTTAAAAAACAGGATATCACAAACTTCAAAATCATGTAGCAATATAAATAGGTGAGTATCCATAGGGAGTGCTATTTAATCTTCTCTTCATTCAACCTTGAAACACATCACTCCAAGACAAATAACAACAACAACAAAAAAAATTATGAACTCACCTGGTAACCTCAGTACAATTAACGCACCATTACTTCCACTAACATGATAACATAACCTCTCTGTTGTATCATCTGAACTTGTATCCATTACTCAAGCAATGCCTCTTTCAGTTCCTAGACAAGGTGGGGGTGGTCCATCGCATCACAGACAAGGGGGACGTGCGGGTGCAGTATGAGGGGTATTCCACACGCTGGACCATACACCCCAAGGCCCTAGCACGGGTCACCACTTACAACCGAGGCGATCTGGTCACTGTGATATCCGACATGACCAAAGTGAAGGAGTACCAGAAGGGCCATGGAGAGTGGATAGAGTATATGAGCAGTGTGAGTACTCCATATTTGTACAGTTGTCCTCAGGTAGTAATGTCATGTAGTGCAGTGCTTTTCATGTCTGTAATTCAAATGGAAATTCATTTATTGATCAGAATTGGTTCTTAAATACTGTAGAGTGGTATGAGTTGGTGATTGGAATGGACTCAGTAATTGGGTTGTTAGTGCTGTCATTAGAGAGGTTTAAAAGATGATTAGACAAATTTAAATTTATGGATGGAGATGATAGGTGAAAATAGGTACGTTTCATACAGTGAGTGCCATGTGTAGGCCTGATGGCTTTTTGCATCTTCCTTTATTTACTTATGTTTTTGTGTTCTTGTGTTCTAAATTGCTTGATGTTAAGAGCTCCTCAAAGACCAGTGGGGGATATGATAGATGGAGGTGGTTGCCAGACATGATATCACTATCTAGAGCAGCTATATATTGTAAATTTTCCCCTGGTTTTTCCCATTGGTAAATTTCCTTCACTGGTATCATTCAGTCCTCCATTTACCCTAAACTCATCTTTAACCTTTACCATTGTTTATTTGCTAAGGTTACATTTATCCAAAGGGAAGTCCGTGATGGATCTGACATCATTACATCACTCATTATCATGCCATTCTTGCAGTTGAGATTCTTATGAAATCACTGAATAACCTCCTTCATCAACATTGTTATAATTTTCTTACTTAACATCCTCTTCTTGTAGATTATTCATGAAATCCCTCATTTTTTGTCAGCACTTTCTTGTATAATTGTTAATTATTGGCCTCACCTTTTCTTCTTCTATTTTCTGCTTCTTCATTTCTTTTCTCCATATTGCATCACTATCTTCTTTTCCTTATTTTGTTTAATCTTATAATTTATCCATGATGCTTCTTTCTCTTTACACTTGTTCTTTTCTTTGTTTTCTTTTCTCTCCTTACCTTTTATTTATCTTTCATAGAATCATTTATCCATGATGCTTCTTTCTCTTTCAATATTTTATCTCCTCCCAACCTCCATTCATTGTTGTCTCACGGCAGGCCCTCGGCAAGACAGGCATTGTGGCGCATGTTTACTCTGATGGGGATCTGCGGGTGAACGTGGAGAGCAAAACCTGGACCTTCAACCCATTGTGTGTGACGGCAGCTCCCCAGGGTGCCGAGTACAGTGCCACCGTGAGATCCAGCGAGCGACAGGACCATAGCACTGAGACAGCCGGCCCCAGTGGTGGTGAGTGTTGCTTGCGGTGTGTTTCTCTGGTGGGCATCTGCTGCTCCTCATTGTTGCTTCTTACTGTGTGGTGTCTTTGATTAGGTTAGGTCAAGTTTAGTGTTAAGTGGAAAGTGGTAGGAGTGATGATAACACTGTGTTGGTCAGTGTTTCTAATTGGGATTTAGTTGAAAGAGTTTTCTTTTTTGTAAGTACAATCTAGTGGCTAAGATGTTTTTTATTTACTTTTAAGGAATGTGTGTGTGTGTGTGTGTGTGTGTGTGTGTGTGTGTGTGTGTGTTGTTTGTTTGTTTATTTGTTTGTTTAGGTGAATGTGTTGGGGAGGGATGAGGGGTGGCTGCTTTGTCTCAACTGGCCCTCTCTGCATAGACATCAGCATGATGAACACAGACATAGAAACAGGGATAAACATAACTGTCTTTAAAATTAGAAGGAAAGTGACTGGTACACTCTTTCCCCAGGTCATCTGGCATCCATCCTGCATCCACTGCTGGACTCAGAGGCAGATTCAACAGTGGTGGATCATTTGGTGAGGGAGGCAGCGCAGGGACACACCCAGGCAGTGGCTCACCTCCTAGACAAACAACCAGATAAGGTACATGTTCATTCAGACATTCCCCATGACTAAATAAGAATCCATCATAACACTAACCCAGGAAGCCAAGCAAGATTAGTAGCGATGGTGTTTGTCCCCAGGTGGATGGGAAGAGCTCGGGTAAGACATGCCTGCAGGTGGCATGTCACCAGGGCCACATGGACATGGTACGCCTGCTGCTGGACCACAAGGCTTCCCTGGACATAGCAGACGACGATGGGGACTTGGCCCTCCACTACGCTGCTTTTGGGTCAGTTCACACTCCATCCTCTGTGTTACTTTGCTGTTGGCCTCAGTCTCTTTTTATTTTGTTTCACTGCCACTCCTTTTTACCCTGGATGGAAAGATAAACTGGTGCCAAAACTACATACTCTTGAAAATCCAATAACTTTTTTAGTGCATGTTCAAATTAATTCAGAAAAGGCAGTAAAACCTTTGAAGAAAATATGGGCCACTTCCTGTCACCATCCACTCATGTATCACACCACCATACCAGGAACCAGCCAGAGATCATGGAGTTGCTGCTGAGAAAGAGTGCGTCCATCAACGTGGTGAACAAAGCCCGGTGCTCGGCGCTGCACGTGGCAGTGAACAAGCAACATGCAGCGTGCGTCAAGGTGCTCATTAAGTATGGCTGTGATGTCAATGTGCAGGTGAGTGCCGGAGTGCTGCAGGTTCTGGTGGTACACAGGTGAAAGCGTGCACACACACACACACACACACACACACACACACACACACACACACACACACACACACACACACACACACACACACACACACACACACACACACACACACACACACACACACACACACACACACACACACACACACACACACACACACACACACACACACACACACACACACACACACACACACAGTAGATATAGAGTGTATCTGAGTTTATTAAAGCAATGAGTGACCAAATGAGATACAGAGATGAAATTGTAGATGTGTTAAAATATTTCCTGTAAATCATAACTAAATAAACACACACACACACACACTCACACACACACACACACACACACACACACACACACACACACACACACACACACACACACACACACACACACACACACACACACACATTATAAACTTGACTCAGTCCTGTAAAAACACAAATAGGTAAACACAGGCACACATGAGCACATATTTGCAAAGTGATCAAGCTTCCCTTCATTCTAACCTTGCACAGGACTCCTATGGTGACACAGCCCTGCACGATGCTATAGGGAAGGAGAGCGTAGAAATCCTGGAGCTGCTTGGGAACTGCCCCCACCTGGATGTGACGCTGCGCAACAAGAGGGGCTTCAATGTCCTGCACCATGGGGCCCTCAAGGGAAACAATTTGTGAGTGCTTAGTGTTCTTTTCTTTCTTGTCTCTTTGTCTTGTAATATTCACTTTTAGTGTCATGGAAACATTCAGAGATGGTGATGTGAAGCTGTGGGATGAATTGGGTATGAAAGGTCACTAGTGGTGGACTGAGCTGTGGCAAGGCATTCAAGATAGACTAGTTAGTCTGACACATTGCCAGTCTGGCCTCCAGTGATTGCCAGGTTAAGATCAGAGTAGATTTTGGTCAAGATGGATTGTCCTTTCATATTTCCATCTCTTTCTGCCTTTGATTACCTCTCTCTCTCTCTCTCTCTCTCTCTCTCTCTCTCTCTCTCTCTCTCTCTCTCTCTCTCTCTCTCTCTCTCTCTCTCTCTCTCTCTCTCTCTCTCTCTCTCTCTCTCTCTCTCTCTCTCTCTCTCTCTCTCTCTCTCTCTCTCTCTCTCTCTCTCTCTCTCTCTCTCTCTCTCTCTCTCTCTCTCTCTCTCTCTCTCTCTCTGTGCATTAATGCATCCGTAACTTGACACCATCCTCTTTCTGTGTATATATTGACACTGAAATGCATCACCAACTTAATGTTAATCCTCCTCTGTGTTCCAGTGCGGCAGAGAAACTTGTCCTGCGGTCCAGACAGCTTGTGGATGTGAGGAAGGAAGACGGTTTTGCAGCGCTCCATCTGGCAGCCCTCAATGGCCATCGACAAGTGGCTGAGACCCTCATTACCCTGGGCAAGGCAGCTGTTAACATTACCAACAACAAGAGACAGACACCTCTCCTGCTGGCAGTGTCTCAGGTGGGCTGTTACATTCACTGGGAATAAGAGCTTTGCAGACCTACCAGTGTGACACCATCACCACGACTGTGGCCTTGGTAGAAATTAAGACAGCAGTGGGTAAAGAAGTTCATTTTTAGTTTAACTACTAATGGATGTAGAAACCAGACAACCTTAACTCCACATTTAGAACCAGATTCCACAACAACTCCACTTTTAAGAAGCAGACTCTTGCAACTCCTGAGTAAGACAGTAATGGATAAAGAAACCAAAATCAGCCCTGACTGCATCTTAAGAAACCAGACTCCACTCCACTATAACTCCACCTTTAGATCAAGACAGTAGTGGATTTAATGTAGCTACATGCCACCTCAACTCCACCTTTCCTCCTCCTTGCTCAGGGTCACTGTGGTGTTGTGGAGCTTCTGGTGAACCACAAGGCAGACATCACTGCTTGTGACGAGGATGGAGACACGCCCCTCCACCTGGCACTCCTCAAGAACTCCACCACCTCCCTCACCCACCCAACACATGCCCCCACCATCACCAAGGTATTTATTTATTTATTTATTTATTTATTTATTTATTTATTTATTCATGTAAGAGGGGCATTGGTCAAAGGCAATAAAAATGCTTAAAAGGCCCACTGAGTGCCAGTCCTAAAAGAGAGGACAAAAGGATCATCCAAAATTGCAGGATAAGTCTCTTGAAACCTCCCTCTTGAGAGCTCAAGTTATAGGAAGAAGGAAATACAGAAGTAGGCAGGGAGTTCCTCATGTCACCTGGCTCTTGCCCACCAACTCATATCTCTATATTTTCACCTTGCCTCTGTATACCACTCTACCTGCACAGAGTATTAGAGGGAGTAGTGGATGATGGCTTGGTTGTTTTGTGTTTTTGAGGATGGTTGCCTGTCTGATGTTTGTATTGTCCTTAACCTTTATCTTTTGCTGTACTCATTCAAGCATCAAGAAACTTTTTGTTTCCCACTAGATTGATTTTACTGCACTTAGTAACTTAGCACTTAGTATTAGGGAAAACTAACTACAATGTGATACAAGAGAAGGAAGGTGTAATGTACAGCTACCAGTATTGTTTGAAAGGAGGGCTTGACCTGATGAATATAGGATAGCAATGATAATGTCCTCTCCCCTCTCCTCCAGATCCTGGCCGACATTGGACAGAAAGGTTTCAAAAACAATGTATCACTGGCCCTTGCTTGTTTCCTGGCCCAGCGAGGGTGTAGTGTGACGTCTGCCAACCACCGGAAAAAGACACCACTCGACCTCATCAATGACACCAGCACTATTGATCTCCTGCAGAGCTACACGCCACAGGCTGGGTTAGTGTTGGATCAGGAGGCATAGGAGTCTTGGGAAGGAAGATGTTGCCTCCATCACGTGTTATAATGATTTAGTTATGTGAGGTCTTTTGATATTTAGAGTTTGATTAAACAGAATTTTGTTGTACCAGTATTGATAACTTTATGCTCTGAATTCTGTAATGCCATTTTGTCACTTGACATGAGCTCTCATTCTTTAGTGTTATGTTTTCTTGTCTGCATATATTGTGTTAATCTAGTTTTGTTAGAAGATTGTTTTTTGGTGAGAGTACTAAAGATTGAGGGATAACACTAAATACAGTGGAAGTGAGGATAGCATGTTAACTAACTTCTGGCCTTGACTGACCCTGTTGTAAAAAAAAAAAACACCTATACTTGACACAGAGGAGGCAACGCACGCATTGACATGGACATCAAGGCTCTGGACTTGGCCTCTGAGGACCTCCGGCACCACAGCTTTGAGCAAGGTTTCCCACAGTGTCCTGCTAGTCCAGGTATCCCCCCGAGATCTGGGCCCGTCTCACAGCCGGTCAGCCCAGCCAAGGTAGCAGTAGAGACCAGCAAAGTTGTGCCCACGCCTCAGGAACCTCAGAATAACTGTGATTTGGAAAAAGTAAGTACTGTTGATGTTGTAAATGTCATCTTTACAAAACTGTTTTCCCCTTGAAGATAAAGGAGCTTAGCAGCATCTGATGTAGCTTAGGAAATGTATTTTGTTCATTGTCCATTATTTCCTTGAGGTATAAAAGTGGTGTCACATTCCCCTTTGGATCATCATGGAAACATTGAGCTATTGTTCAGAAGACAGAATAAATTTATTTTGAGAGATCATTGGTGGTGACTGAACCCTGGCAGGACACTCAAGGTGAATGAGTCCAACCTGTCATCAATTATGCCATGAGTGATCATCAAGATCCAGGTGGATTTTGGTTGACTTTGCCTGTACTACCACTAGAGTAATAATGAAGTGGAAGATATTTGTAATGGTAAGGCAACCTGCTTGTACCACCAGGCTGAGGAGAAGGATGGGGAATGTGCCATCTGCCTAGAGTTTCCGGCAGTGGTGGTGTTCCAGCCGTGTGGTCACTGCCTCACCTGTGAGGATTGCTCCACCAGAATCAAGAAGTGCTTCCAGTGTCATACAGTCATCGCGCTAAAGAACACCAAAGGTAGTGTGGTGAATGGTTTGTCTAAAGATGAGGCTCTTGAAGCTGTCCAAGGGAACCTGACATGCATGTGAAGTCTTATAGGATGTGACATAACAGTCAAAAGCTTATGCCTGAATCATACAGAGGAGCTAAGTGCCTATACTAATGATATTGGAAATGTTATTGTTACTCTTGGGAACATAATTAGTCTCCCTGCACTAGTCATGTATAGGAAATGCAATGCTTGGGTGTGGTTGTGAAACTTGTTCTGATAGAAATGATGATGTAAAGAAGTTGGTACTATGAAAATAGATTGATGCCACTCTTGAGAGATGGACAAGCATGTGAGGAATCAGCAAAGAAGAATGACATTCAGGGCATCAGCAAGACAAAAAGAATGGACAGATTACATTGGTTTGGCCGGGCCATGCAGGGATAAGATATAAGAGTAACAAGTGCTATCAGGTATTAAAAAGGCTGACTTATAATCATGGAACCTACCTTTACAAGAAGTGATGATAATGATGAGTTATGGTAGTACAATAAAGTTAAGCAATGTACTATTCATCCTCAAATTGTGAAGCATTTACATCAAAGTACGCCTTCCTTTTCAGACGGCAAGACGGTATCCAGCAAAGCAAGACAGCCGTCAGCAGAGAGACTACGGTACCTGGAGAACAAAATTATGGAGATTGAGGAGGCGCACTGCTGCAGCATCTGTATGGAGCGCCGCAGAAACGTGGCCTTCCTGTGTGGCCACGGAGCATGTGTCATCTGTGCCCAGACACTCAAGACTTGTCACATGTGTCGCAAGTCCATTACCAAGAAAATTAATTTATATTGAGATATGCACAAGTGACAGTGGACACTGTAGTGATTGTGGCATATTGACTTGTGGTGAATTTTACTTAAATTTTCTGTTTACTGGAAAAGTTTTATTTATGTTTTGGTGAAATACCATAGTGTTGACTTCAGAGAAGGTGGCTGGGTGAGTGGTGGGTTACTTTACTGCTGCGAGGAACGAGCGCAGAAATTTTTGTACTTTAGTGTGTGCATTGTCGTGGCAGCCACCCAAAATATTGTCACTCTGAATTAGGAAAAATCTGGTGCTACAGTTTTTTTTTATTGCTTTTAATTTTATTGTTTTATTATTATTATTATTATTATTATTATTATTATTATTATTATTATTATTATTATTATTATTATTATTATTATTTGTTTATTTGCTTATTTTTTCTTACATTTTCTTTTTCTCTTTTTATATATATATTTATTTATTTATTTTATTTATTTATTTATTTTTTTTCTGAGCTGCATATGAAGATGTGCTGGAGCCTTCCTAAGGAAATCACATGACTTGAGTGGAGAGTCAGCACAGGACCAGCATAAAACTTTGGTGCTCTACCCACTAGTGTAAGGTGTAGTGAGGGCACAAATATAGTCAGTATGTGTAGTGAAGCCTCATCTTAAGCTCCTCAGTCATTCAATTCACCATATCATTGGTAGTCTTTCTGTCAGTCTTTCTCATCTGCTTGATATTCAGGACAGAGTGTGTCAGAAGCAGCATGATTCCTGCTTACTGTGCCTCACAGAGGCAACAACAGGCCAAACAGACCAGGGCTGCAGTTACTTAGTGGTGTGTTGACAGTGTTGCAGTGTGAAGTTGTATTGTGGAACTTAGCACTTAAGTTTTGTTCCCTTGTCAATCTGATCCCGGTGTAATTGTTACTGAGGAAAAGTGAGAATTGACTGTTAGTGTGAAAGAGAAAGGGAGGGTGAGGCTGGAGAATATTGTATCATAATCATGACTGCATTCTTAAATGTTTCGGTGCTTTATCTTGACTAATATTTTACAGGCTGTAGTGGAAATTATTGAAGGTTTTCAAAGGTGTTTTCATGATTAAACTAGCAGTTTTAACAAGGGTTATTTACCATAAATTGGGAAAAAAAACATCATGAGAACCTGACAATTTCGTCTCTGTGGCCTTTGAAAGTAGTCCTGGTGAGACCCAAAGTATTTAAGAATATAAGTGCAGTTTATATCCATTTTGTGATAAAACCACAAACCTCAGGGTTCGCTGTTAAAATTCAGAGTTAATGTGGGCGACACAAACATATCATTTTAGCCACGAAAGTTCTGTATATCTTAAAAAGCATCGCACATTCTATCCTTGAATAGTTGGTATAAATCTAACACACTTTTGTTAAGAATAAGGTGCCACAGCTTATCTGTATACACTAAAACGATGATGAATTGTTTACTTCACTGCTCACTTTGTGTGAAATTGTCAGGAATTTATTTTAAGCTCTTTGTAGGGACCAGATTCTCAGATGTTTTGGTGTCTCATGTCGACTATTTTTATCTGGCTTCAGAAATTATTTAGTTTCAAGGATGCTTTTGTGATTCTAGTGATAGTTTAAGGAAAATTTTGCATCACCATTGGAGAAAAACAACATTGAGAATCCAAGTAATGATCTTTACATCCTTTGAAAATAGTCTTTATGAGAGAACACAGCATTGAAGAAAATAAAGGCCCAAGCTGGAGGCTTTCATACATGGAACTCATTGGCATGATTCTGTCTCTTTTCTTGTCTTTGTTCTCTTTCCTTATCTTATTCAGTCACAGGATAATGGCAGCGAGTAGTAAGTGGATGGAGTATGGTATGGTTCTTTGCTGGACATGATCTTAATTCTTGCTAATTTTATAGATGGCAAGAACACATTTTACTGCAGCCTGTTTCTGTACCAAGCATGATGAATTTGATTTCTTATTTGCATGAGGCAAGAACACATTTTACTGCAGCCTGTTTCTGTACCAAGCATGATGAATTTGGTTTCTTATTTACATGAGGCAAGAACACTTTACTGGAGTCTCTTTCTGTACCAAGCATGATGAGTTTGATGTGAGAATTCTCAAGACTGGTGGTGAACTTGAGCAGTTAGAGTAGTGTTTTGACTTACAACATGAAAGGGTTACAATAGCCTCTCCTGCACATGTTGAATTATGGCCTCTGGTGTGCACAGAGTGTGAATTTACCATGTTTTCCCTGAGAGTGGGGACATAGGATCTCCCCTCCCTGGTAGTTAGTAGATTGTCATCATGCATAAGCCATCATCCTGTGTGGCTGTGTTGTGTTGCCAATACAAGTTCCTCTTTACTGTATGAACAGATTTCTATTCCACTTGTAGCGCATGAAGGGTAGCGAACTTCAAGATGGGAAGACCATCTGGATCAGGACTATTGCTTTGTTTTCACACACACACACACACACACACACACACACACACACACACACACACACACACACACACACACACACACACACACACACACACACACACACACACACACACACACACACACACACACACACAGGAAACCAGGGTCTGTATTCTCAGATGTTAAATCTTTTTATTTGAATAACTTTAACAGGTGTTAGTCGAAGTTATGATGGCATTCAAGGCTCTAGTGAAAGTTACTAGGTTATTCAAGGATGTTTACAGAATTCTAGTGATGGTTCAACAAGGGTTCTACCTAATAAGTTAAACAAAAAACCTATGAAAACCTAACGAAAGATCTTTGTGGCTTTTGACAACAGCCCTTAAGAGAGACCAAAGCATTTCAGAATATGGGCCCTGATTCTAGTACCTGTATTGGGTTCATTAGGAATACTATATATATATATATATATATATATATATATATATATATATATATATATATATATATATATATATATATATATATATATATATATATATATATATATATATATATATTTTTTTTTTTTTTTTTTTTTTTTTTTTTTTTTTTTTTTTGATACCCATGCAGCACAAGCTAACATTCTAGAAGAGTGCAATAATACATCACACTGAACTTGCTTTAATCACAGTACAGTAATTGCCTCCAAGGTATGAACTAAAACACACCACATTACATGAACAGCCAGGGTAAAACTGCAGCTGTTTCCCAAAGCTCATTTATAAAAGTATGGAATTAAATAATAAACTTTACTTCCCAATGGAATGTGTGACGTAGTCATCCAAAGCCTTTTCTATACAATGAGAATTGTGTTATAAATAATAAATAAACGTACTTATGTTACATCCAATGCGTCTCCTGCTGGTGGACCAAGAACATTGACATTATGGAGTGGAGTTAGTAATCAGTTACCGTACTTTCTAAATATTTTGGTGTTTTACCTCAGCTGCCTCTTTCCAACAGGCTGTAGTGAAACCTATGGAGGCTTTCAAGTGATGGTCCAAACGATTTCTGCACCATTGACTGAAAGAAACATCCATGAGAACTAGAAATGTATTCTTGTCTTATTTTCATTACTTCTGATGTCCTATAGGAGTCATTGGGGCTCAAGTGGTGGGTTAACATGTATCGTGCATTATCAGTGGGAAAAAAAAAAAAAAAAATCCGAGTAATCTTTTATGTGGGCTTTGAAAATAAGAGGGAAACAAATTTTAAGAGTATCGACCTTAACTACCCTTTGAAAGTAGTCCTTACACTCAATCAAGGTTTATGAGCCAAGCAGTAACGGATTCATGCTTGATATATAGAAGCTGAAGAAACTGATGTTCTAATATGGTAAATGGCTGGAATAGATCGATTTAGTTGTCAGATGAGGTCGGAGTTTATAGGAGCTTGAATGAAGATGCGACGAAGCAATGGACAGGGATAGCAGTAGGTGACTTAGTTGTATGAAACAAGGGCTGCCATTTGTAGGCGTAACGACTTCACCTAAGCTAAATAAGTGGGCAGGGCTGAGAGTTAAGGGGCCCATACACGTTCAAAAAAAGCGTCAAAATTTTGATATAAAAATTTTGATGCAAAATTTGAGTGTGTGCAGGAAGTTTTGATGTCCAAAAAAGATTTGAAGCAAAATTTTGATAGATCAAATTCGTTTGATATTTTTTGACGAGTCGTTAAATTTTTTTTATGCGCGTGTGGGCTCCTGTCAAAATTTTGATCAAACTGTTTAGTTCGCAGGTGACTGACGAGGAGACAGGATCATCATGTCTGCGAAGGAGGAGGCCGAAAAGAAATTTTTGATTGAAGTTTTAGGAGTGTATCAGATCTTGCCAGCCTTGTGGAGAATTTAGTCGGATGATTATTGCAATCGTGCTAAGAAAGCCGAGGCCTATGACATTCTACTGCAGAAATATCGTGAGCATTTTACTTCCGCCACATTAGAAGATCTGAAGAAAAAAAAATAATCTGTGAACAAATTTTCGCAATGAACTTCGAAAAATGTCTTTTGACCATTTTCGACGTTTACCAGGTTTATCAGAGTCCAGTGCGAACACTAGTGCTATGGCCACTGATGCATCCATATCGAAGATTTTGACTATACTGAATTTTGATGGGAAAAACGCCTAAACGTGTGTGGGCAATTATACATCAAAATTTTGTATCAAAGTTACACGTCAAAATTTTGATGCAAAATTTTGACGCTTTTTTTGAACGTGTGTGGCCACCCTTATAGGCATAGGTAGATATGTGTTGTAGAGGAACTGGCACTTGTAGGCCTAACGGCTTGTAGCCAATAGACAGCGATGATAGATAAGTGTAGATTTACATATGTCTAATAAAGAGGCGGTCACATGTAGGCTTACAGTTTTGGGCCTACTTCCCAAATGTTCTTAATCATGCAACGTAGGGATCCCTTAAAACAAACATTATTCTATAAGTAGTTGTACCATTATTAATTCACTTAACTTTTTCTCCACCCACAACAAAATCATTTCACATTCCTATCCACGTCTTTCATATAAATCCAACATGCCCATCGAAACCTCTTAGTGGCTTTGAGGTGAGTTCTACAGGACTGACTGACTGGTATAAGGACCCGCAACAAAAGACCATTATTAAATAATGGTCTGATACACTCCTAAAAAAATGAAAACTTCAACTAGAGCCTTTGCAAATTAGTAGAGGCTCGGGGCAGAAGTGTTTCAAATTTTGAAACACTTCTGCCCCGAGCCTCTACTAATTTGCAAAGGCTCTAGTTGAAGTTTTCATTTTTTTTTTTTTTTTACTGTTCTAGTGACAGATTAGTAACATTTCTACATTAATAAAAGGAGAAACCGCATTGAGAACCCGGCTACTCATTTCTAAGGTCTTTGAAAATAGTCGTGTTGGGAGAGCAGTGTTTCTGAAATGGGCCGGAAGACTGGCCAGTTCCTCGCTTGAGGGCGGCACAGCGAGAGTGAGGGCGTGGCGAGAGGAGGGAACAAGACCAAATTGATTGAGTTAGTGTAATATACAGCCACATGTCATGCAAGGGTAGAAACACGAGAAATGGTGTGAGAAAGCATATGTTCTCTTACAATGAATGGTTTACACAGCACATTCTCTCTCTCTCTCTCTCTCTCTCTCTCTCTCTTCAGCAGTTAGGTTATTTAGTTACCGTATTTCAAACATCATAGGAATACATAAATATACATAAATACATAAATCCATACATACATACATACATGCTACATAAACAATACACCAGAAAGTACATATAGAATTTATTATAATACTTAGATGAGATAAGGAAAATTGATAAGAGGTCTGTTAAGATAATGAGAACCGAGACTAACGTGCAATTGGTGGAGTATTTTTCCACGAGCGTATTTTCATTACCAGAAACCTCATTTTCTGGCTTGTTCCGAGGGTTTGTGAAGAGGAGGTGTGAGAGGTGTCCTGAAAGCAATATCGTGCAAATGAAAGCAAGAAGAAAGAAACATATATAGTTAACGATAGTAGTAGTAGTAGTAGTGGTGGTGGTGGTAATACCTGGGTAATAGAAACAGCAGAAGTAATAAAATCAGTAGATTGTAAGATAGAGTAGAAGCGGTGGTGGTAGTAGTAGTAGTAGTAGTAGTGGTGGTAGTAGTATGTAGTAGTAGCAGTAGTAGAGGCAATACAAAGAAAAACAGTGAGTGAGGGTGACAGTGAGAGTAAGGTAGGATGACTTGCAAATATAGCTCTCGTGTCGCCAAATCTAATACTTCTCACAAGACTTCAGGCTGTGGGGTTCACCGAATAACACTTGACGCGCATTAATATTCACTTTAGCGCTAGAATTTTAAATGCCCGTCAATGATTTATCACTTTTTGGAGTTTCCATCTAGCGCGATCTGGAAACTCTAGCTTGCAAACCTGAGTCAGCTGAGAGCTTGATCTGTGAGAGTCAGTGTGGCCGCGGCCATGGCGGAGTGTGTAGGTACGCTCGCCTGGCCGCTGCGGGGACAGTTCAGGCAGTACAAACGCGGGTCTAAACTATACAACGTCCAGCTTGACGAATCAGGCATGACAGTGACAAGCGACGGGGAGAAGCAGGTAGTGAAAGTGACGGACTTGGTGGGGTGTCAATGCCAGCAGGAACAGCAGCAGCAGGGGAATTCAGCCTACTTCACCTTGCTGGCCTACCCGCTGACAGGGGGCAGGAAGAGGACCCGCCTGGCTCTGTGCTTCGAGGTAGCCAGCAAGAACACCTTCAAGGAGAACCTGGCAGTGGCGAACGCGTGGCGGAGGGCTGTGTACCACGCCGTCAGGAACCATGGTACGCGAGGGACACTGGGAGGGGGGCGAGCGAGAGAGGCAAAGGAGGGAAACACTGAGGGAGAAGGAAGACAAGAAGGGAGGAGAGGAGTAGGAAAGGGAGGGAATGAAAGTGGGAAGAGCGGACAGGAAAGGGGGAGGGCATACAAATAGATTGAAGGTCGGGAGGAAGGCAAGAATTGAAGTAGGAAAGAAAGACGATGGGTGAATTAGTAAAATAAAAATAATAAATAAATAAAGAAGGACGTAGAAGGAAGAATGAAAGAGAGGAAGGAAGGCAAGAAGGGTGGAAAGGAAGAATGATGAAGGTATATAATAGAAAATGGAGGGATGACGAGAAAGGGAGGAAAATCAACAGGAAGGGAGGGTGGCAAATAATTAGCTAGTGGGGAATGGAAGGAGAGGAAGTAGCGAGGGTGGCAGGCATGTGTGGGGTGGTGGTGGGAGGGTGGGTTGGGGTCACCTTGGGGTGGGGAGTGCACGTGTCACTGGTACACATGCTTTGCTTGTGTTGGGAAAGGTTCGCGTTGGGATTCCCTTCTGGTCACACTTAATGCTTCTCGACTCTGTACTCTGTTTTATTATTATTATTATTATTATTATTATTATTATTATTATTATTATTATTATTATTATTATTATTATTATTTACCTGTGGTTGTAATATCCATTTCCCCTCCCCCTCTCTCTCTCTCTCTCTCTCTCTCTCTCTCTCTCTCTCTCTCTCTCTCTCTCTCTCTCTCTCTCTCTCTCTCTCTCTCTGCATTCATAGATTCTACATCTACAAAATTTGGTTCGTATTTAACTTTATTGACCTTGTATGATGATCCAATACACGTTTTTTTCATCCTGACACATAAAAAACGGAAGTTCTCCTGGTAATTATTAAAACTTTTTTCTCCCCCACACATTTTCAGAGATATTGGAATACCTGAAAAAAAAAAATGTACATTGTGGGAGAAAAGTTTAGCCTGACACTTCATTAGTGATTAACATTTTGATGATTACATGCATTCTGTTGTGACTAAAGGTGCTGCCAGTCTGAGAGCAGCAGCTGTCAAGTTGTCAGTATTGGCAAGGCTGGGCAGAGTAATGGTAGAGATGATAGTAAATGTCACAACACAGGATAGACTTGTTTCCCAGTGTGTGTAATGCTGCAAGTCAGGCTTGATTATCAAGTGGTATTAGATTTAGTGGATCACATGAAGATTAATAATGCCAGCTATTTTTGTGGTAGATGTCGCTGGATTAGGGTAGGATAGGTTAGGTTAATTATGCATTCTAAGGTAATGTGCCTTATCCTGACTTCATTGATCTAATCTACCAAAGCATAACATAAATTAAACCACAACTCTCCTTACTGGCCCTTATGTACCTTACCTTGACTTACTCTACCTTACCTTGCTTAACCTTACCTTACCTTACTGTACCTTACCTTACCTTACCTAACCTAGACCAGCCCAGCCCAAGTTGCTGTGTTCATGTAATCCAAAGCCCCATCTTAGTCTTAGCTAGAGAGTGAGCAGCCATTGGGCGCTGAAGGTCACCCTGGTTATGTTGTTGGGTGGAGCAGATCAGAGGTGCTTTCACAGGACCTTCTTTACCTTTGTGACAGCCTGTTGTAAGAGGAGAGGCTGGGTAGACAGGTGCTGCCATGTGTAAACCAGATGGCTTCATGCAGCTTGACTTATTTCCTTGTTCTTTTGACTAACTAAAACTGACACCAGTGTTAGAGGAAATGGTTACCCTAATTGTGGTGTTTAAAGGAAATAACAGGGTTGAAAATGGGTAAATGTATTATTTGTCTATATTCATAATCTGAACAAACTTGTCTCTTGTCTCTTTGTGCTATCTATCTATCCTCTCTCTAATCCCCTGGAACTGACTTCTGTTCTTTGTCTGTATTAAAGGAAAAGACACTTGATGGGAGGAGGACAGCAGAGTAGGTAGAATGCAAATATAACTATTTGCTTTGTCCTGACCAGAGAGGGAGATAACTATTTGCTTTGTCCTGACCAGAGAGGGAGGAAGTACAGTATATGCTAGAGTACATTCTGTAATGGCCTTCAGACATGTGTACTGATGATCTTGTTTACAGAGAGAGCCAATTCAGATTATCAGGGGCAGTGTGGGGTGGTGGTGGTCATGGTGGTGATGGGAGGGGTTAGTGATAAGGCAGGAGGTGCAGGCAGTGTGTATTTGTGTGTTTGTGTGTCTCTTGTTACCTTATCATAATAGATACTGCATGGATCTTTTTCATGTGTCATTACAACTTGCATGATGTGGATGTGGTAAGTTGAATATTTATAGTGATTTTTTCTAGGGAGATGTTTTATTTATTTATTTACTTATTTATTTTTCACTGTAGGTAGTAACCATCTCACCACATTCCATTCAGTTTTCCTTTCTCTCATGAATGTTTTTTTCCCATTAATGGTGCAAAATCCTTGATAAAAGCATCACTAGAATTGTGAAAACCTTGAAAACCCTAGTAACTTCCAATGGAACCTCAAATCATCACTAGAACCATGAAGACATCACTGAAAACCCTAGTAACTTCTTATAGAACCTCACGTTACCACTGGAACTATGGAAACATCCTTGGAACCCCCCAAAAACATCCAATAGAACCTTTTGAATTAACAATAGATTCATGAAAACTTCCTTGAAAATCTTGGTATCTTCCACTAGAGCATGGTAGAAGTAATCAAGATAAGACCCTGAATTGTTAAGTAATATGGGTCAAGAATTCACATTACAATATATAAACATCAAAATTTTGCTGTTAATACCCATGTTATAATTCATGCTTGTGTAGTGTGATTGTCAATATGCAGTCTTCATCTTGAGTATCATTAGCTTCTGCCCTGTGTCCTCCCACCAGCATGTGAAAGATTGGAGTCTGTGTGGCATGGGGACAAAAAAAGGTACTCTGTGAATGGGGCAAGCTCCTTGATAGTGTTATCTGACAAGTACTTAATTTACCTGCTTTATCAGACCATTGTAGGAGTGTTAGTGTTCAGTAATAGATTTTATTATTATCATTACCATTGTCATTATGAATGGTCCAGTGTTGTAAAGGCCAGCATTCTCAGGAGTGGGTGGAGACAAGTTGTGGGGTTGTCTCTTTCCACACTGCAGCTCTTGTTCACCCAGCTGAGTGTGTATGGGATGCAAGCTGAGGAGTTATGACCTTGCAGTTAATCCTTGAGAGAGAGAGAGAGAGAGAGAGAGAGAGAGAGAGAGAGAGAGAGAGAGAGAGAGAGAGAGAGAGAGAGAGAGAGAGAATATCATGAAATCTTTGCCATATATCAGAAGGTAAAGAGGCAAGTTGTTTAAATAGATTTTTTAAAATTATTTTGATGATCATTGTTAGTTATTTGTTTTCATTGTGATTGGGGAGGGTGGAAGAGCTGTAAAATTAGTTGTATAGTTTTTGTCATTGCATAGATTCATCAATATTTGATAGCACTCCCAGATAAAGTGATAAGAAATGGTTATACCAGCATTGCTTAGAATTAGAGGTCACTTGAGATTGACTGAAGGTTAATGTGGTTATTATTATTATTTTAAACAAAATGAGTAGTTTACATGTATTTGATATTATTATCTGAATCAACAAAAGAAGCAGTGTATATCCATGCGATTGTCTTCACACATTGCTAATGTTGTATTTACTTGCCTTATTGTTGCTTCAAGCAGTCTTCATGTGAGACACAGCAAAAATATATGAAAAGAAACCTGGGACTAATTACTGAAAATCCTAATTTGCTCACATACTGCACACAAGAAGACCGCATGTTCCATAAAATTGCATAATTGAAGCCATAAAACCTACAGTTAATAATTACCTTATTACTCATCAAATAGAGGCAATCTTAAAAAAATAAATAAATAAATAAAAAATAATTAAATCTAAATGGATAACTCAAACAGGAAATAAGTGTCCTTCCAATATGACTGCCACCATCCACAAACACAACACATGCCTTGCCAGCCACAGCCACTTGCAGAGAAGCAAGCCACTCTCTCTTCTGAGTTCTGGTGTCTCCCTGAATACTAATTCTTATGATCTTAACCCTTTAACTGCCACTAGGTACATATTTCCTTAATTTCTAATCACTGAGACATCTATTTGTTCTATAACCACTTCCAGTCCTTAAATGGCTACAAATTGCAAGGTATATTCTTTTCATCCACTCCTTTTCTGTAGATGCTTATAAAGATTTCATGTATTACTTATCATGCTTTTTTTTTTTCACAATGAAAGTTAAAGAATCTATTTTATAAGATTATTTACTAAACTATTAACTAAAAAGACCAGAAGATATTAACAATGGATCACAAGACTTGGGATTGAGGTAAAAGACTAGAAGAGGAAATGAAACCTGAAGGAGGATGAACATAATGTAAAAGACCAATGCAGTTGTTTGTTTGCCTCACGTGTCATGTTGTGGTGGACTTGTTTGGAAGATAAATGACTCAAAGGGAAGGCAAGTGGTGGTATTGACTTTCTCCTGTGTTGTGACCCCATTCACACACTCACATGCACTATTTCATTAACAGCTGTATATTTAAGAGGATAAGAGAAGTTGAAGGTGAGATACATATGTGAAAAGTACAAAAAATAAAGCTTCTTGGATAGAAATGTGGCTGTCTGGAATAAACTGAAATAAAAGGTAATAAAGGCTAGAAGTGTAGGTCAGTGAAAAGGAAAGCTGGACTAGTACAGATTAGGAGACCAGACTATATGAGGCAGCTTGAGTCTAGTGCAAGCTTTATACTACAACTACAAATAGGTGACATAAGAACATAAAGGAAGCTGCAAGAAGCCATTAGGACTACACATGGCAGTCCTTGTAATAAACATGCCTACCTGTGTCCACCTTTCATCCCCATCCATGAATTTGTCTAACCTTTTAAAGCTCCTTGATGACTCAGAACTAACAGGAATAGGAGAGTACCAGCCAAGAAATATGTGGAGGGGGAAATTCTAGGAGAAATCTGTATTGGAGAAGGTAGAGTGAGTGAGGGAAGTATTGAGAGAATAGTTGATTGCAAAACAAAATTTAAACAACTACGAGAGGTTAGGAATGTGCGTGTTGAGGGAAGGAAGTAATGAGAGAGTACTTGATTATGAAACAGAGATCAAACAACTGAAAGGTAAAGAATGAGTGTGTAGAGTAAAGGAAGTAATCAGAAAATACTTGATTACAAAAAAACAGAGATCAAATAACTGAGGTGAGGAATGTGTGTGAATGTTAGGGCGAGCACATCCTTCACGGGGCAAATACCACATGCCAGCATTGCCCAATTCAGCCACAAGTGATCATTGATGAGCTCAGCACTTGGTCAGTCTGTACTTGTGGTGTTACTCTTCGGATTCTTGGTCTTTTGCTCTACATATTTTTCTTTTGTAGTTTGTTTGATTTCTTTTCTCTTTTTTGTTTTTCTTGTTTTCTTTTTTCTTTTCTCATGTTTATTTTGTTTTATATCTTTTGTTTTTTCTCTCTTATTTTCTTTATCTTTTCTGGTGTTTTGCTGCTGTCATCTTTAGTGCTTTAGTTATTTTTGTCTGGTGTCTTTCTCTTATTGTGTTGCCTTTGGTGTTTATCTTTTCTTTTCATGTTTTTCTTTATTTTTGCCTTTGTGGTGTTTTTATTTTCTATATTTATCTTAGGTGTTTTCTGTTATCTTTATCCTTCTGGTGTTTTTCTCATCTTTATCTTTTCTTACACTTTTTCTCTAAATAGCCAGCTACTCTGCTCTATAACTGCACTACTCAATCCAAACATGGCAATCATTGAGAAAAAAAGCCAAGTTATGAAAATCTTAGGCTACACACCACCACCCTCTAATCCCCACACACCCCACTAGGTACCACCAAGCCACAAGTTGACCACAGCAAGAAGATCCTCCTGTTTATCAATCCAAACTCTGGGTCAGGACGAGCCTTGCAGACATACAGAAAACAGGTGTCCACTTTGCTAGCTGAGGCAGAGGTGTCCCATGAGGTGCTGGTGACAGAACGTGCCAGCCATGCGACAGACGTGGTGCGGACCCTGGACCTCACACAATATGCTGGACTAGTCATACTCTCAGGAGATGGACTTCTATATGAGGTGAGTGTCTCCTGTCATGCTTTTATATATTACCCACTGGCCTTTTTCACATTTTTCATTCTTGTTCTTATCAGGTGGTAATAGGAAGGTTGACAAGTGGGTGGGGATGTTTATAGTTAGTACAGCAGCTCCCCAGTGTAGTCCAACCAGCCTTCATTCTTATGGTCTTTGAGAGGATGGGCTTCTGTATGAGATAGGAGGTTGTCTCCTGTCATGTGGTTTCATTTTTACTGACCAGTGCCACAAAAACTGATGAAAGAAATGTGCAGTGCACTCAACTGCAGCTCAAAAATAGTAAAGCAAGCAAGAGTTCTAAATCTGTTGATCAATTATATTATAGAGGTGTCTTGGTAATTTCTTGTTATTGTCATGTTATGGGAAGGAATAAAAACAGACAGCTGAAGAGTTCCAGAGCTCATTATTTGTCTGCATGTTCTTCCTTCCTGTTCATGCTCTGCTCAGCTCCTGTCCTCATCCCCATCTTTCCCCTATGCATCATTCTCCCATATCCTCTGCTTGACTCCAGTGCTCTTCTTTCCTTGCCATATCTTGCCCTCTACGAGTTATTCCTCCCTCTTCTCTGCCTTACATACCTTCTCTGCTCTCTTTCTTGTTCTATTTCTGCCTGTGCATCTTTCCTTCCCTCTGTCTTCTTTTATCTATATCCTTCCTGTCTGTCTTTCTTTTTCTTACTTTTTAATTGTTCCTTGCACTACGTTCCATTATAATATTGGTAGTATTAGTAGTAATGATGATGGTGATAATATGACAATGCTAGGTATTAATATCATAGTCATCGTTATTGAGCCACTTGTCACAGTATGGAATGTGCATCCTTGAGACACACACACACAACATGCACAGCCTTGCCATAAAAGACTTTCCCTGTTTAGTTATCACAAGTTTCTCTTTAGGCCTTGACAGCTGTCATATAAAAAGTTACTCAGTCTCCTCTCTTGTATGCACAGAGAGCTGGACAGGCACATGTGTTGCCTCCTTGATGAAGAGGTTAGAGGAGCTGTACTTGATAAGCTAGGATCATACTTAACTGCTTTTCAATCTCATAAAGATTATTTTTAAAGACAACAGAGATGGTGATTTGGGTTCTATTGATTTTTCCTCTGTTGCATAATATTGTTAAACTAGAATTATGAAAGCACCTATTCAGATCACATTAATATCTACTCCTATCTTCTTAACCTGTCATTAGAATCATGAAAACATTTCAGGAACTCCAGAAACTTGCTACAGTCAATTAAACTATCATCTTAAGTGTGAAGTCATCCTTGTTAAAAACTCCAGTAATTTCTATTAAAACCTGATGAAAGTAGTTACCACCTAGGTTCTCACTTTATCATGTAAGGCAACTGTGTACCTGGATGCTTAGCAACACTTCTGATATGGGTGCTCACAGCAACTGCCAACTCAACTTGTTTTGGCTGCCTGTGCACATACGCTGTTGTGCATTGTCTACTTGTGTTTGCTGCCACATTTGGCTGAACACATTCCAGTTTCTAAACCTCACCTCAGCTGTTTGTCACACAATAATAGGTATTAATAGGTATATGAATAAAACATAAGCAACAAGAAAAACCTCCTTACTACAGAGAGACAAGTATCAATTTGTATGTGTGTTGTCTCTACTGATCATTGCCAAACCTTGTCTTTCTCTTTCGTAGATCACATTTGGATCAGCCACTCAAGTTACTTGTGAGAAAGTTAGTTTAGGTTAGATAAAGTAATCTAACTTACTGTAAGCTAGCCCTAAAATGTTTGTGGTTGTTATGGTAGATTAGATTAGGTAATGGAGCTTAATGTAAACTATCCCTAAAATAGTTATGGTTGTATTGCATTAAATTAATGTAGTGTAAGCCTTATGAAATAGTTATAGTTATGTTAGATTAAATCAGATAAATAGTTGTTAGATTAAATCAGATAAACCAACCCAACTTAATAGCCCCAAAAAGGCTGGGTTGGCCTTCCTTGTTTGATACTTTGACACAGAGGGGCACTGGACAAGAGCAACAAAAAGTATGAAAAAAAAGGATAATTGAAAATTGGAAGATAACTGTCTTGAAACCTCCCTCTTGATGGAAGAGTTCAAGTCATAGGAAGGCGAAAATACAGAAGTAGGCAGGGAGTTCCAGAGTTCACCAGAAAAGGGGATGAATGATTGAGAGTGCTGGTTAACTCTTGCATTAGAGAGGTGGACAGAATAGGGGTGAGAGATGAAAAGTCTTGTGATAGGGAAAAAAAAGTGTAGTGTTTGTGTCAGCAGAAAATAAAAGGTGTGTAGTGTTTGTGTCAGCAGTGGTGCCTTCTCCCATAGGTGTACAACGGCCTGCTGGCACGCCCGGACTGGAATGAGGCCATTCAGTTCCCCATCGGCATCATACCTGGTGGCTCAGGGAATGGCCTTGCACGCTCCTTGGCTCACTGGCTCAGGTGTGTGTGTGTGTGTGTGTGTGTGTGTGTGTGTGTATACTTGTGTTCTTAATTACAGTATACAGGACCCTGAGCTACAATTATATGGTCCACATTCCTCCAGTTTTTCCTTCAGTTGATGTAGAATGTCTTACTGCTTTAGACAACCATTTGTAGACTTTAAATAGTATGGTAATTTAGGCTTCAGCACTAGTACAGCAATAAAGACTACATGCATACAGGCTCTGAAGGAAAAGAAGGGAATCATAGAAGACATTAGCACATACAGAATTAATTGCCTACTTTTAGTCTCATATGATCCTGTTGTTGTTGCATCATAAGTATAAGTATAAGTAGCTCAGTCTGTCATTATGCCTCTAGTGCTCACTGCCACCCTCTTTGCCCTTCTCCCTTCCTAGAGAGCCTTACAGGGCCAATCCAGTTCTGGTGTCTACCCTTAATGTGGTGTACGGCCACCTCTCCCCACTGGACCTGGTCATGACAGAGACAGCAAAGGGGAAAGTAAGTTGTAAAGGTGGTGTCTGCTCTCTTATGATTCCTTTGGCTTCATAGTTTCAGGTTGATTGTGCTTCAGCTTTTCATAATTTCTAATCGTCTTTTGTCATTATTTGCTGTTGTGTGGTATTGCGTAAGAGACTGAATGCAAGAATAGTGCTGTTTAAAGATGATACTGCACTAGTGGCCAATTCAGAGGAGGCAGTAAGATGGATGGTGGAGGAATTTGGAATGGTGTGTGAAAGGTGGAGATTGAGAGTGAAGTGATGAAATTTATGATGAATGTTGTTTTGCATGATCAGTTGCTTGGGAAGATGGACTGTTTTAAGCATCTGCAGTTGTTCTGCTGTAGATGGAGGAATGGATGTAGAGAAATTTAGAATGGATGAAGTAAAAAAAGATGAAAAATGCAAGAATATTTAGATGTAGATGACTGGGAATGAATATGATTGGTGTGCAGCTGTGTGTGTGTTACACACAAGTTTTGTCATTATAGTTATATTCTTAAAGCCAGATCCTTTCTTAGTTAGGTAAATAATAATATGAAGGAAAATTTTTTTGTGCTCACACCAACTCTTGACTGCACACACTGTGACAAAGGTTACTTTTAGGATTTTTAAAGGACAATGTTGGGCCTAGCAGGCAACAGCAATACTGAATTATTTTCCTTATGTTCACTTCTTCCACAGCGAATATTGTCTTTCCTGTCAATTGGCTTTGGGCTCCTCTCTGATATTGACATCGAGAGTGAGAGACTGAGGATTATCGGAGAGTCCAGGTTTGCTGTGTGGGCTGTGGCACGCTGTGCAAGTGAGTATCACCACAACTATGTTTGATCTGTGTGTTGATGAACATTAAGAGCATTATTTTTTTTTAATTACTACTTATATAATGATCAGTACTTTTTTTTTTTTTTTTTTTGTGTTGTGACTGCTAGAAAATAAATTTCTAAACATACTATGAATATACACACAAGTGAAAGAGAGGCATCAGTAAAGTTTCCATGCATCTGACACCCCTCCCTTGTTCTTCCAGACCTTCGCAGGTACCGAGCCACCATATCCTTCAAGCGGGCAGTGGGAGCACCTGTCCCAGCTCCACTTGCCTCTTCCCCAATGCTGCAGCGCTCCCAGACTCTGCAGGAGGGGGAGGGCCTTCCCAGTACCAATGCCAGACACCTGTCACACAGCCACAGTATGCAGCTGCAGGTTGGTTGCTTGATGTTCTTCCTCATTCTATACAAGCGTTTTAACTTTTTACGGACTTGTGTGTTTGATGCCTCTTTCAAATGTGGATGTTGTGCTGGCATGGGAGAGTAACCATAATGAGTGCAGTGATAGAGAAAAGCTGTTAAAGAATTGCACTTTTGGGGTGTGGACAGTCTGTCTAATGTACTTTTCTTCACTGAATACTTATAGGTTACCTATAATATTCATGGTGAAGAAAAACAGGTAGGAAACTTTTAATTTTCACATCCCCAAGGTGCAGTTGCTTTCCTCCATCATTACATTCAGTGATTGATTACTCTTCCATATGGGCCATATATAAAGCAGCTGAAGGACTGAAGCACTAATGTGGTGTGTCAAGAAGGAAAGACAAAAGTAGAAAGTATGCTACCACTACAGTCCTCATACGCACCATCTTTTTCATTCCTGAAAGACAAAAGTAGAAAAGTATGTTACCACTACGGCCCTCTCATATGCACCGCCTTTTTCATTCCCTCAAACATGTTTTGTTTTGCTAGTAGTTAAACAGACACTGAACTGCTACATCCAATTTATTAAGTGCAAAAGTGCATAAAATTACAAGTCAAGACACCCCTCTAATCCCCTTGTTAAGACTGTAATAAGTGTGGCATTCATCTCTGTATTGTAACTTGGAGATGATTAGTGTATGCTGAGAACAATTCAACAACAAAGTTGTAGCTTGTCACTGATTTCAAGGTCAGGTGCCTGCTATGTTGGAGGAGAGGTTAGTTAGTCTTGGTCCCACCTACCTCTTTCCCCTACCTCTTTCCATCTCCTATAAATCACATGCTGTCATATTTAGTCTGCCACTTCTTACTTTGACTTTCAGAAAGAGAAAAGACTAACATTCTTGCCTTACATGAAGCATGCATTGGCTGCAAGGAAATTTCACAGAGCTTGAGTTGAAGTAAGGCAGTGATTTTTGTGCCACTCAAGACATCAAGTGCTCTGCCACCACCTAGTGATTCCACCTGGTGTCCTAGATTCTGGACACCCAAGGAAGGCTGCACCTGCTACAGGCAAGCTCATATAACACAAAAGGCTGTCAAGAAAACCTGGATCACAGCCACACAATACAACCCAGATATCTAGAAACGGAAACAAAATGGAATTTGGCTGGGTGGCAGAACATTTGCTCTTTTAAGTAGCATAAAATTCACTGCTTAACTCGACTTATATGCTCCAGTACTTTAAGAATTTAAAGTATTTTCCATGAGTGGAAATTCAAAGTAAGGAGTAAGAGGCAGGCTTAATATGATGGCATATGATTTATACAAGGTAGGAAGAGGTAGGGAGGACCAAGGATTAACCTCCCTTACAACGGCTCAGTAGGAAAGCCTGACGTTGAAAACAGTGTCAAGTTACAAGCATACAACAATCACCTGCAAGTTATTATATTGATTGGATGGATGCATTTATAAGAGACCCTTATCAAAGGGGTGGGGGAAGTTTTATAGGGAGACAGTGGGAACATAGATTGTTGGTGCATTAGCACCTTTAGTAATCTTTAACCATTTCACTCCAGATGCTTAAAAAATGCACATTGCTCATACACGGCATAGGCCCAGGACCAGTAATTTTTCTCTCTCTCTCTCTCTCTCTCTCTCTCTCTCTCTCTCTCTCTCTCTCTCTGTGTGTGTGTGTGTGTGTGTGTGTGTGTGTGTGTGTGTGTGTGCTGATGTGGCTGGGAAGGTCGTCTTATGACAGTTACAGATGAAGGAAGGCAGTGGACACATGTCTATTTCTTTTTTTGTGTCTGTGTATATAATATATACATATATATTATATTTATTATAATATATACATATATATTATATTTATTATAATATATACATATATATTATATTTATGAGAGAGAGAGAGAGAGAGAGAGAGAGAGAGAGAGAGAGAGAGAGAGAGAAGAGAGAAAAGTGTGTGTGTGTGTGTGTGTATATATATATATATATATATATATATATATATATATATATATATATATATATATATATATATATATATATATATATATATATATATACACTCACACATGTAAAAAATAAGTAATAGATGCCCATCCCTTACCTTCTTCATTCGTCAGCAGTTGTCATAAGATCTTCCCAGCCACATCAACACACACACACACACACACACACACACACACACACACACACACAGAGAGAGAGAGAGAGAGAGAGAGAGAGAGAGAGAGAGAGAGAGAGAGAGAGAGAGTGTAGGGAGGAGGGGAAGGGGGGGAACTGTACCTCCCCTCCCTGGTGGAAAGGGGTATAGGATGAAGAGAAGGATAGGAGTATATGGAAGATAAGGTTAAGACCATAGGGAGGGGGAAACTATGATGTAAGGCTCTCATTGGCATGGAAGATAAGGGAAAGACCATAGGGAGGGGGAAACTATGATGTAAGGCTCTGCCAATGAGACTTCCTCATTCTGGATAGAAGGTGGTGCATGGGGTAGCTCATTTATGTGACTGGTGGGCAGGGAGGGTGGAAGGAGCAAACGGAACCTCTAGGACATAATACAGAGAATGTTGAGGCAGGATGCGGGATTGCTCAACAACAACTAAAATAGAATCAAACCATGATTGCTGTGTAGACATCATCATATTGAAGGGGATAAAAGGAATTTTTAATAGGGTGTTTGTGACATTAAAAGGCTGAGAACAATTCTTTCTGGTGTGGTGGCTAGAGACAGGATGTAAGATGCAGGAGCCCTACCACCATAGTACCCAGCTCATGTATTGACAGGAATCTAAGAAGGGAGAAGAGGAGGAGGCATGTTTAGACATTCTTCCCTCCCTGGTGAAAGTGGAGGATGGTGCTCTTGAGCCTGTCCCAGAGAAGGCACAGGAGGCACAAGAATGTGAGGAGCAGCAACAGCAGGACGGAGCCAAGTCTGAAGTGTTACTGCCAGGCCTGGATGAGCCAGTGCCAGATGACTGGGAGACAATAGAGGGTGGGTCTCAGCATTTGTTTGTTGATATCTCAATCTGAAAAGATAATTTCCCTTTAAAAACACAGGTAAGCTGGAGTCATTAACTGCTCACTCATAACACAAATTATATTAGTGTCCTCCTCCACACCAAATATGGTACGGTAATTTTGTCATCTGTGGACATGTGAAATTATCACTGAGTCATGTTTGAGTTATGTTCTCACCACCTGCTTGGCTGAAGTATTCCTGCCTGTGATATATAATCTGACATTATAATATATATCACATACCATTGAGAATTGCTTTTGTTCTCTTCATTCATTCATGTAACTGCTATCCATTTCTTACCCTATGAGGCTTTATCTTTCACAAATATTGTAAACAGTTGGATCAATATGACATTGTACTACAACATGTTTTAGACACTGTCCCCTAATTGATGGTGGTGCTACAGTGCATTGAGGAGTTTACTGTTGGCATTGAAGGTGTGTCTGGCAAGAACTGAGTAAACATTTTGGGTAGGGGAAGAAGGCTTTATGTGATGTAGTTGTGACACATAGAGGAGATACAGGGAAGGAAGAAGGCAGGGAGGGAGGGAGGGGAAGACAGGAGTAGAGGAAGAAATGGTGGAGTGATACAATGTCACAACTACATCATGTAAATCCTTGCTCCTATCCAAATGTCAATTTGCCTTAAAAGCTAAGAATAAACTAACCAAATGAATCACACTTGGCAATGCACTGTAGGGGACGGTGACAAACAAGATGTGCCAAAATGTGTCATATTGATCCAACTGTTTGTTTAGAAGGTATTTGTGAGAAATGGTGCCTCGTTGGGTCTGAAATCAATAGTAGGGTGTTGTTGTGTTGTTGATACAGATGAGTTCGTCATGGTGTACTGTAGTCAACAGACCCACATCACCAGCGACGTATTAATAGCACCACAGGCGACCCCAGATGACGGATACCTGTGGCTGATGATGCTGCGCCGCTCCTGCCCAAAGACCACCATTGCCAAGGTCACCAGCATTTTTATTTTGTCTGTAAATAGTGATGCTATTAAAATGGGTTTAATGAGGGGCAGTGGGAATCTTATTTTTCTTACATTCTCCTACAAATTCTCTTGCTTCAGTAATCTTTTTCAAATTTTGTAGTATGACCACTGCAAATGATGGCAACCCTCAGCTTGACTTCAGGTGGGCTGAGGAAGTGATGTAGGAAGACGTCACAGTTGTGCTTGATTTAACTCACATTAGGCCTCATTTTGTTTAAGGTTCCTTACTCTTCTGCTGAGTGAGAACATACCTCAAATCAACACTGCATTAAACAAGTGTTGGTAAAAAGTATACAGCTGATGCTACTCAAACATAGGGTGAAGGATTTGTGGTGGCAACTGTGACCTGCCGTAGCCTGAAAAATATCACTGAAAACAATTCAGAATCCTGGCAGTGAGTCTAGGATTGCCTTTTGATAACATGAATCGTCTTAGGTGATATTTTCCAGGCATACATGGCTATGAACCTACAGTATGGCTATCCTCCCCAGAAGTTCCCCTAATAATAGCAATAAGGTTAATGCTATGATCATTTAACATCAAATTTTAACAGTTTTACTGGTCTTAACATTCTGATTTTGATTCTTATCTTGCTTTTATTTATTCATTGTATGTTTTTAGGAACACCTGAATAAATTAAAGTGAATTAGTGAGATATTTGACTGTTTAAGCAGAGGACTTGCAGAAGTGGGTAGCATTATGGAACTACATTTGATGACTAATTGGTGCTATAAACAACCTTGCCATTAAGCAGGTGGATGTCATTTAAAGCTTTATGTGCATGGAACTGTATGTAAACCTGCACAAAATTTTGTTCCAGTTAACTGCTGGAGAAGCCATTCTCTTCTTTAACTATATCATGAGGAAATTAAACATGGTCATCTTATTCAGTTCTGGTGAAGTCAGATGATGTGTAAGGATTTATGTATTCAGAACTTGCAATAGAAGAATGCAAGATGCTTCTGAGGTGAAAGTCATGGGTATACAATGCATGTGTGGCCATAATTAATGCTGAACAAAGTTATGGCTATAATGTTTCATTTGTATCACCTATTTATTTCTTCAATTGATGCATTTTATCATAAAACACTGCCCTTTGCATATGTAAGGTGCTCAGAATAGAAAATGATCTTGCCACCAAAATTAAACTAGCTTTTAGGTACCATCAGAAGTATATGCCCTCTACTAATGGTCAGTTTGCCTGTTTAGTGAAAAGAGTAAGTGAAGGAGAGAGAGAACACTGACATTCCTGTCCTGCTGCAGATGTCTGTGGTAATGCATTTTCTGGTTTGCTTCTGCCTAGTTTTCTTAACAAAAAAATGCATATCCACTGAAACACTAAAGTGGATTACTGCCTATAATTTTCATCTTTTCCCTTCTTCTCTCCTGTTCTTTTCCCTCTCCACCTTTCCTCCTCCCCTTCTCTCTCTCTTCTACCTCTCCCTATTTTCAGACCTACAGTACATTAATAAACCACAGTTGCACATCACAGCCTCCCATGTTTGTCAGTTGATGGCTTTCAGTTATGTATTTTAGCTCCTCTTCACAGCTGCTCCTGGGTCTAGACGGGCGACACCTGAGGTACCCTGGAGTGGAGATGGTGGCTGTGGAGGCTCTAAGAATAGTGCCTGGGACCAGCAAGGGCTACCTCACAGTGGATGGGGAAGTAATACCATGGACGCCAATTCAATCCCATGTCCTACACAAACGTGGTCGTATCATGACTCGATAGTATGGCTGCAAAAAGTAGTGGTCACATTCTACAAAAGTTGACAGAAAACAGTATCTAGCAACTACCTCCACCTATAATATTCCCACTTCTTCTTGGACCACATGTTAATTTTTTTCCAATTTATAGACATGGAATTCACTAAACTTTGTCACTACTTGTGGCAAACTATCCCTTGGCTACCTCCATTTGTGGTGCTTGTTTTATCATCCTGCCAATGCCTTCTCCCTCCATCTCTTCTGAAATAGGATAGGAGGCTGTAGCCCCACTCTGGTGAATATTGCTTGTTTATGTAGAGGATTCACTGCTATCAGGGCTGAAAGTTTACTGTGGATCCTGGTGGGGTGGTGATTGGTGGAAGCCGAGTGACTGAGATGGATGAATTTGTGAACCACCATTATCACATACATTCCCAATCCATTATCATACAACTTCCTGTAATAAAAATTCAAGTATTTTTATGTAATGCTTATTTTCTTTAATAGAGGAGGGAGGAAGAGGCATGCATTTTTTTAATTCATAAAATCCTAATAGCTCAAAAGGCACAACAGCCTAAGGTAGTATATGCATCCCCTAGTTTTCACAGGTACATCACATAGCAGCATTAATTAAAATACAAAATCCAGGTAGTTAATACATTTAGTTTAGCAATTCAGAGTTTTCTTTTTGCATTTTTTTATATACTTACAATCACTTAACACTTTTAAGTCTTGGATACTTAACTACATTCCTTTATATTTTAAGTGAATATTTTTGTACTAAAGATGACTGCAGATTCCCTTCAGATACTTGGGTAGTGCAGGTGAGAGGAAAGTGTACAGATAAGTGTAGTGCTCTGCTTACCTCTTTGTTGCATGTCAGGAGGCTCCAGGAGAGATTGACTGCTGCCCTGGTGCGTCAACCCCAGGTGGACATTTTAAAGATGTGACGTCTGATTCAGCAGACTGAAGAGCCTCCTACAATAATGGCTGTGAAGAGAAACAATAATTGACTTTGAGGCACAACTTGAATTATCTGACACATACAACTTTGATGTGTGAAGTGTGTGACTCCTATGCAAGTGCTGCTCCAGTAGACTTAGTGGACTGTGATGTGCTGGAGCCATAGTGCCTTGGGAGCAAAATGATTAAATTCATGTTATGGATGGAAGTAAAGCCTCACTTTTGTTGTATGTACATCTACATGATGGTTAAGATGATAATATTTCATGTAACATTAGCCAATATTCAGCTTTTAAGCAGTACAATTCTTATCTGAAGGGTATATTCTTCATTCTCATTATATTGATACATCAACACTATAATTATTGTTTTGAAAACATTTTTTGTTTATGGACAAGGGAATGTGACACAATGGATGGCTGCCAACCAAGGGCCTCTTCTTTAGGTTGAAGTGAGGAAGGGTTACTGAACAAGTCATCACTTTCTCTAACTCTAATTCTCTAGAGAATTAAACTCTAATTGCCTGTTCAAATGAACAGAGAAAAGTTGTGATCATATTTCCCTTTATCACTATTATTACTATAGAGGGTTTGGTTTTGCACTTGTTCATACTGATGTTATTTGTTAGATTATAATTTGATAACCATGAATGATGAAAATCATGAGTGCACTACTTGCCCTGTACAGTCAAACTGTATTTGAAGAACATATACAATGCCTTCATTTAGAAATAATGAAATCAATATTCCACCACTATTGTTTGTAATTCCAAGTGGAGGGAGGATAGCTTGTTGGAGTGATGATTGTGTAGTCTGATCCACAGATCTGTCCAGGTGTATAGTGGAGGATGGGTCTATTATGGTTCAGCAGGTGTGAACCAGTTGGCAGTGAACCATACTGTAGAAATTGCCAGAGATGCAGGACATTTGACTCGTGCAGTGTGTTGCAGTGAGGAGGTCTCCTCTTCCATAGAGGGCTATGATACAAGAAAATGTTTGTGATTGCACTTAGGCTGATTCCTGGTCCTGGCTACCCACCTAAATTTCTCAAGGGATGTCAACTTAGTTTTACAGATGAATTTCAAGTGAAGTTACCAATGTACTTTCTGTGATATTTTACATTACAAAAATTCAGCTAATAGAATCTTTTAAGACATTAACAAAAATGGTGCTCCTTTGTGACTTGTGATAGAAGGTTGAAGAGAGTAAGAAACTTGAGGTGCTTTGAGTTATGAAGAGAGAAAACAGTAAGTCGTTTGTCTATGTATGTACTAAAAGTTAAGAGGATTAGTTCACATTATTTTTCAATAGTTGCTGTTTCCTGTTATTATTCAACAGGTTGAGATTTTACTGTACTAATTAGCTAAATAATGGATGATGAATTGTACATATTATGTATGTATTTCTCTTTAATGTGTTGACTGGTGATGGCAAAGAATTTCTTCAGTGTGAAGAGTGCAGAAGAATCCCAGTGTTATATAATAGAGCTTGAAGTTTATTTTATATGCATGCCCATGGCCTTATTCAGGTTTCAGAGGTAAACCTGAGAAATTATATCAAATATAAATAAATTATTATATAAACAATGTCTAATATAATACCTTCATACCTCCACTTGCCATAAGATTGCTAAGTTTCTCTGGAGGAGAAACATGGAGACAGTGCTCAGGAATCCCATCAGGTATTTCATGGCATCACAAACAAACCTGAAACAGAATTTCAATACCAGCTGAATTCTTTAATGTTAATTTCCTGGCTTCAAGTACCACTATACACAATTACTTGTTGAATGCATCTTATGAAACTGAATTGCACATGTACTACACAAGAAAATCTTTACTTGTAGCTCATATGGATCTGTGCTGGAGGTGAGCATTTCAGGATGGCTCCATCACTATCACAAGGCAACAAACCAAATTCTTACAAATTATACAAAGCTTCTCTGAAAGTATTACATTTTCAGCCATCTTGCCACTTATTTCTATCATTCATGGTACAAATGTTTCATGTACTGTACATAGCATTTCAAATTTTGTATAATCTTCCCTATATACTAACATTAACGACAAAATTACTATAGGTTGCACTTGCAATATTCTAAGGGTGGAAATAATGCCCAAACCACATAGTGGAACAAAACTTTTTTGAAAGAAGTAAATAAAGCAACTTTATTGTCTTTTACACACACACACACAATATATATATATATATATATATATATATATATATATATATATATATATATATATATATATATATATATATATATATATATATTATAACTATGTGGCCTGTCAAGGAGAAGCTTGTAGGAAGATTATTCATTGAACCTGCTCCCTGGTACAAGTATTCACTACTCATTTCTTTGTGAAGTAACCACAGAAAAATATAAAGAAATGACAAGCACAGTGACAAATACACATACACATATATACATACACACATGCATATTCAATAACATTGCTAGCAAAACTAAGCATTTTGACAACATATATAGTAGACAGTTTGTCATTCTCCTTCCCAAGTGAAGCAGGTTTACAGATTCTGTTAAACTTTTTATTTGAATATGGAGAACTTCATGGCTGCAACCCATCTTATTAACCATTGTTGTTGTAGAAAAGTGTACCAAACTGAGGAAACACCAAATTGACTAAATTACCTCGTGTTTTTTTATTTTATTTATTTTTTTCTATGAATTTAAGCTTTTCTCCTGGATAGATTTTGACATTTTTATATATTAACAACATAAGTACTACTTAATAAAACTGAAATTCACGACATTTAGTTGTGGAAATACCAAAACGAATGACTTCTGCTGTATTATGTACAGGGAGATTGAACAACCAGTGCGTGCCCATTCAAACAGTGTGGCCTCCCCCATG
>NC_087172.1:13907429-13922429 GCF_035594125.1 Scylla paramamosain
GCCAAATTCAAAATCTGAGCAGTAGACTTGATGTTAGAGTTCTGAATATTCATAGTATCCAAACCATTGGTCTCCCTTTTCATAACCACTAGATTCATGGAGGATGGAATGCAATGCGGCTGTAGCTGACTTGATGAGGTGTGGGGAGGACTGTCTTGGGAGTCTATTACCAAGTTTCCATCATGAACTGGAGAACTTCCTGCAGATCTCCCTGGATTACTGTTGTTTTCCTCAACAATGTCTGTCCTGCTTGTCTTTTCTTTCACACTTGTGGTGTTCTTTTGTCTAACTGAACTGCAACATTATAGAAGATATATATGAGAATAAGTTAACATGAAAACACATAAATGTTACCACATCTAAAAAAAAAAAAACTTCAACATGTCTAAAATTCACTATTCCTATCCCTAGAATGATATTTCACAGCAGCTACAACATGAAAGTTAGCCAAGCCTAAGGTGTATTCACCTGGTTTGTAATGCAAACTTGAGTATGTTATCTGTGAGCTGAATGCACTAATCCTATACCACCAGGACAACTGGCAATAAATATGGAAAACAGAATCAAACATTTGTTTTGCTGCAGCCTTAGATCTATTCATATTTCTGATGAACCTTTGATGATGCATACAGTCTTTTATTTGATTTGTACAATCTTGCTGAATACATCCGATCTTTTATACACATTTAAATCTTCCCATCATTTGTTAGTTGAAGTGAAAGCAGTGCATCTTTAACAATGGGTACTTAAAGAAGGGAACTTAAGGCACCACATTGAAGTAATGTAAAGGTGATGGAGCCATACCAGCCATAGCTCTGTTTTCAGAATTAAGTAGCAGTTTATAACATGCATGAACTGTACAGCAACCCTGAGTAATTTTTTGTCAGATTTTAAAGAAAATCTAATCAATAATGTATCAAAAATAAAGTGTAATATTAAAATAATAAAAAGGCTATTAACACTTAATTTTGCACTTTCTAAATTAATAGCATGTCTGACAGCATGGTTTCTGTAATGTCATGCCTGCTCAGGATGGCCTCTCATTTAAGTGATCATATTCATTTACATATCCTGTAACTATCACTTTCTTTAAAGTTGATCGTGAGTGACAAGTAATAACTGGAGCCAACCATACTTATATATATATATGTAATTAAGCTACACTAGTCCTGGTCAGTCCAGGAACTTAAGTCTAGGCTGTAATATGAGATTACATCTTCAGACGAGAGAGAGAGAGAGAGAGAGAGAGAGAGAGAGAGAGAGAGAGAGAGAGAGAGAGAGAGAGAGAGAGAGAGAGAGAGAGAGAGAGAGAGAGAGAGAGAGAGAGAGAGAGAGAGAGAGAGAGAGAGAGAGAGAGAGAGAGAGAGAGAGAGAGAGAGAGAGAGAGAGAGAGAGAGAGAGAGAGAGAGAGAGAGAGAGAGAGAGAGAGAGAGAGAGAGAGAGAGAGAGAGAGAGAGAGAGAGAGAGAGAGAGAGAGAGAGAGAGAGAGAGAGAGAGAGAGAGAGAATATGAATAAGCAAACAGCTCAGCCTTGCCTGTTCATTGCAAAGGTGGGGTCAGGATACCGCACGGCATATTCTGGATGGGTGCTGTAGTACACACGCATCATGTTCAGCATAAAGGTGTACAGCTGGCGGCCCTGCACCTGTGTCGCATGAAAGGTAAAACAATGCACTAGTCTATTTGCCTCTCCAAGTTGTCAAGTTTATCTTCTTTCACTTAATTTAACTTTAATGAGTCAATGGATGCACTTATGAATGAGAATTTTGTTTTCTCAGAAGACTGAATGAATGTCTGTCAAATATCTATATACTTCTGAAATGTCCCTCTAAACCAGTAAATTGAGACAAGACATCACACTTTTGTCTAATTACAGGAATAAAAGTAAAGAGTTAATTCCCAGTCTCCTCCTCACGCTTTTTAATAATACCCAATATCAAAGGCCTAAAGATCTATCTACTAAGGTGAGATTCTCCTTAAAAGATATCCTAGACAAGGCATCACATTTTATTTCAGTGTGGGGATAAAAACAGAGAAAGGGAGTTCCCAGTGCTTTCACATCTTCCCTTTCAATAGCCAATTACAACATGCAGCGGATACAAAGACAGTATTTTTCCAACTCAGCCAGTGAATGTGCAAACTGGTTGTGCCCCATTACACAAGAATAAATAGGAGATGCAATGATAAAATCTGAAAAATGCCAAATCTACACTTGCTGTGATGCTTGTGACCAGCATCACAATATAAGCAGAGAAACTAACTTTTTTTCATGTTTACTGCTCTAAGTGCTGATGCTTTGTGCACTTCCTAAACTTGCTGTCAATATGTCCCCTGCTTCTCTCTCTCTCTCTCTCTCTCTCTCTCTCTCTCTCTCTCTCTCTCTCTCTCTCTCTCTCTCTCTCTTTCTCTCTCCCCAACAATACCTTAATGTTGAACACCTCCTGTGATCCCTCATCAAGATCAAGTTTGGGCTCCACCATTTTGGGTTTCTTCTTGATGATCTGTTGTGCCTAAAAAGATGATGAAAATAAGTAAAGGAACAATACATAATAAATGAATAGAGTTGATCATAAATGTGTAATAACAGTTAAAAGATAACAAAATATGGCTAATTTACTGATTGATTGATTGACTGAGAAGTTTATTGTTATAAATATGAAAAAAAAGTACAACAAAGGAGGAGGGCAGAGCTGACATGTCACTTCAACACAAGTCTACTAAACCATTGACTTCGAGATATGCATAATTTCATAAGCTTAATGTAAAAATATAATGACATGGCATGCACAATGCTTAAGTAAAAATTGTTTGCATGAAATGTGTGGTTGCAACAGCTCTTTTCAGTGAGATGGATGCTGCTGCCTTGCACAGATGAGGGCAGATATTTATTTTTGGAGTAATTTTTCTTATATACTTTTAAATAATTATTTTAGTACAGATAAATTCACCACATTCCTGTATCCTCATAATGTTCCCTAGGAGGGTATGTTCCTTGTTTGGGAACCACTGTTCCAGAAAATTGAAGGACCTGCAAACAAAATCCTCAAGAATGTGAGACCAATAGTGCTAAGGTCATTAGTTTCTGCCTTACCTGTGTGGAGGAACCCTTGCGCTTCACTCCCCTATTGGAGACTGCCTGCTCATCTGTTCTGATGTCTCTTGTGGGGCAGGCACACACACGCACATCAATCACTTTGCGTCCCAGTACTTCAGCTTGCCTGAAATCATAAGATGGTGAGGAAACATTATCTTCAAATCATGTTTTAGGTTACTGTGCCATACTTTATTTGGAGGTTCAACAAAAAACTAAAGGCAGGATAAATTCAACAAGACAGCCTGTCAAGATAAGTACATGTCCAGTATGTTTCCAACAAAAACATTAATGATCAAGGCCAAGTGAGGTGAGTTGGTCTTGCCTGTCTTGGACAAAAGAATAATTCAAGCCTTGTATAATACAGCCAGGTAAATACAAACCCATTTTCTAAAGTGAGCACAATAGAGATGGGTCGTCTGTTAATACCACCAACACAGGAGCCAAGGCACATGAAGCGCAGCAAGATAAGGGCATAATCTGGACTGTTCTGGTGCAGGTCCAGAGGCACCACGACAGAGAGCCGGCCTGAGGGACTCTCCTGGTAAAGAGCAGCAGGGTGATCTGCCCTCACCACATGGTTTGGGTAAGGAAAGTCTGAGGGGTAGAGAAACAGTTGCTGGAGGTTTACACAAAGCTGCACATGGTGGTGTTCATAATACATCTGTCATATCTCCCAATGGAGCATCAATGTAATGTTGAGAAGTTAATCTGAATGTAAATGCCCTGAATCTCAAGTGACTAAATTTACTACAATTCTGAGACTACTGTAAATCAAATGTTTTTAGATGCAGACAAGACTTATTTTGAGCAACATTTTTTTATATAAGACAAAAAAACTTTGCTGTCTTGCAAGGTATTGGACAATCTGGTTTGATTTTCAGGAAAATACAATAACTAAGGATATCTCCAACATTTTTGTTACAAAGTTTCTTGACAATATCCAGTGTGTGCTGATAACTTGACAAAGAGCTTCTTGCATGACACAGGAAAGTCAAGGCAATCAGAGGCTCTTTTTTGCTGAAGAAATAAAAGTTAAATACTTTACCAATTAAATTTTAGACTATTGGATAATATCAAGGTAACACATTCTTTGCTATCTCTTGCTTTATAAAAAAACACCTTAGTCCTTACCATGATTGGTTGCTTCAGTAGTTGCTGCGTGGTTGGGACAGCGAGTTACATTTGTTCTCAAGAATTCAGGGCTAGAGAACACGAGGATGGCTCGGATGTACATTTTCTCATCATCAGTAGGTGGGTTATTCATCCTCACCTCAAATGGTACAGCCTTGTTGAGGTTTGTATACAGTTTGTTGACAATGGTGCTCATCTAGAAGAGAAACAAAGGTGGCTGGTTCAGTAGACAGCTAAGGGACTACAGAAAATTCAATGGTTTCATGATAGTTAGATTTACTATCTATCACTCTGTGATACAATTATGAATAGTCTAAGGGGCTGCTACAAGTTTAATGGAGCACATATAATCTACTTTTACTGGTGAAACATGAGAAAGCTTGGAACATTTGGTGTACATGGAAATAAACATCTGATATTGCATGCTGGCCAACAATAAAGATGTCTTTGATCATTCAAAATAAACTCTTACTACACTTTTAGCTCTCCCTCTCAAGACTTATGCACTTACATAACTAATCTAAAATTTGCTTTCTGTTTAAAAATGATAATTATTTACCATTTCCTATACAAGTAATGAGGTAAACAAAACTTTATGTACTTCAGAGAGCATGTGCAGTGCTTTTACTGTTGTAGTTGTAATTATGCAAATGTAGATAAATTCTTGAAGTGTTGCTGTAATAAACTTTTTAGTATGCTACACTCTACCTATTCTGTTTTAAAAATTCTAATTATAAATAAGTTGTTGATAACTTTATAGTTAATGTTTATCAAATGCAACTGTAATTAGTCAGCAAGTGATATGGCTAAAATATTATTTAGATTTCTTACAATTTCCTTCCTATGGTTGGCACTAAGTAGCATCAAAGCATTATGACTGCCTAACACAAACTGAATACCACATACCAGCCACATGGGACTCTTGGTGGAACGTTCCTTATCATCAACGGAGACTGTAAACCCACACTTGCCCTCCAAATTGGTGAGAATTGGAACATCCACCATTCCGCTTGGTCTTGACTGCACTGTAGGATTCTGCAAAAGTGCAATCTTTTCACTTCACTGCTCACGTCATACCTTTCTGCTTTCATGACAAAAATTAGCAAGATACCATAATGTTCACGATGTCATTTTGAGCAAAATCATACGTTTAATTACATATATCTAAACAAATGCAAAGAAAAAAAAGAAAAGACTAATTTCACATATTATAAAAAGCTCTTTAAAAGTACAATAAACAGCGTGCAATTTTACAATAAAATTTCATAACGAATATGATGCTGGAACAAAAGAATAAAAATTCAAATGTCTATCTGTATCTGCAAGTCTGGCACTGAGCTGGACACATGGCTGTGGCTACTATAGATTAAATGGAACACATTCTTTTAATTCAATGTACCACCACTTACGTGCAGATTTCAGATGGTCAGGTTATATAAAAATAGTAAAATAAATCAAATAAATAAATGAATAAATGAGATAAGTAATAAAATGTAAATAAACAAATAAACAAAATAATAATATACTACTATTACTACTACTACTACTACTACCAATAATAATAATAAGAAGAAGAATATATTAAATATGTAAAAATAGATGACAACTGCAACCCCTCACATTTTGACACTATAGTAGTTTATCAGCATAGAAATCAAACAAATATTTTGAAATTACTATTGTCAATATTTTGAAATCCTTTGTGGTCACAAAGGATTTCAAAATATTAGGACTACCTATTAGGACTACCTATTCACAATGACCACAGAAACTTTCCAGAACAAATATTGGTATTTATTTATTTTTTTCCACTCATGATGAAGAATTCTTCCTAAACTGTTACTGGAATCATGTAAATACTCTTCAAAAACCTCATTAATTACCACTACAACCTGTTAAAAGTAGTTGAGATATGGCGCTAAAACTTTCAAGAATACAAACTTGCTGTATGATTTCCAGAATAACTCAATGTCATCACCTGGAAGAAGATTCAACTTACCTGGGGTAGGTTAAGTTGAGTCTGGCTAGTAGTAACACCCACTGATGTCCCGTAACAGCCCCCCTATGGAAAGACCAAATATTATTCATGACTCATTGACCTGAACACTCTAGAATCACCTCACCCATGCAATCACTTCCCTATTAAGTAAGTAATTGCAGTTACTTGAAGTAGTAATATCATAATCTAGAAAAAGTTTCAGATAAAAGCAGTATTTGACAGCTACTTCCAAGTTCCACATTGTTAGTTCTTCTTGGTCTTTCCAGGACTATTAAAGAAACCTGTTAGCCTAAGTACAGTCTTATCTTCTACTTGCCTTATGGGCATGAAACTCACTGGACTTTGTGGCATCACTACTTGGGAGAAAAGTACAGACATGATTAAAAGTCAAGGAAGGTGTTGCACTCCTGCCCCCATCTTGTGTTTTCCCTCAGTCTTTGGGTTCTCTAATATGCTGGTAAACAAATCCTCCTTTGTAAACAGAGACAACAATAAAGTTTAAATTAAATTCAGTGATAAAACTTCAGAACCTAAAGATTGCCAGCATATCAGATGACTTTAGGGTAAGTGTGGCAGGATACTTGACTTTTGACTACGACTAATCTGCAGGTGATGCACAATAAGGAGTCTCATACAGATGATATTAAAGTACAGTGTAATATATCTGATGTTTAGGTAAATAGGTACTTTATTCTAATATGGAATCCTGAACTTGAATCTTCTCAATGATTTTGCCTTATTTAATTTCTAGATTGATGCATCTTTCATGACAGAATTAAATTCACCCGTCCCATGTGTGTGTGTGTGGGTGGGTGGGTGTACAAAGTTATCTGTTCCCAGTATAAAAATTTCAGTCTGACAAAAGTGCCTGGTCCCAACACTACAATGAACAGTGAACAATACCCAAAATTAATATAATAATAATAATAATAATAATAATAATAATAATAATAATAATAATAATAATAATAATAATAATAATAATAATAATAATAAATATTGATAGCAATAAAACTTTCTAGGATTTTAATTTCATAAATCATTTAAGATTTCATTATTAATATTATTATTATTATTATTATTATTATTATTATTATTATTATTATTATCATTATTATTATCATTACTATTATTAATATTACCTATTATTATTATTATTATTATTATCATTATTATTATTATTATTATTATTACCTATTATTATTATCATTATCATAGTATTTTCATATTTATTTATTCAGTCTGTATTATATTTACTTCTTTATATTTTGTTGCTGTTGCATCATTCCGAGAGAAAAGTATTCATGATTAAGTCACAGTATTAGACCTTCTTATTTTTAGCTAGAGAGAGAGAGAGAGAGAGAGAGAGAGAGAGAGAGAGAGAGAGAGAGAGAGAGAGAGAGAGAGAGAGAGAGAGAGAGAGAGAGAGAGAGAGAGAGAGAGAGAGAGAGAGAGAGAGAGAGAGAGAGAGAGAGAGAGAGAGAGAGAGAGAGAGTAAAGATGGAAATGCATGATATATGCTGAGATATATAATTACAAAACAATTATCTGCATAACAAATGATGAACGAGATTTGAAAATAACAACTGTGAAGTGACCAAACTATAAAGTTACATAGAATCCAATGACATGTTAAATTAACAGTACACTGTATAAACAACACAAATAAACACTATCTATGTCAGTGCAACATTTTTTTTGCCATTACTGAGAAATATAATGAGTGACAACTGTAAGGAAACATGAGTGCCCACCTCCTGTGACATGGAGGCAGCAGAGAATGGAATGACCAAGGGGGCTGCATCATCAGGCTGAGAATCCTCACAGTCATTGTTGATCTGCAATTCCATTTTTTTTTTTTTCTATAGCTAGACAACATGGGATAGATATGGTGGCCATATCAGAATTATATACACAACAGAAAGGTAAACAATGCCAAGGATGCAACATGTACATACATACATAAAAAAAAAAAATTTAATTAGTTTCTAGCTTGCAATAAATGTGATGAAGAAGAGATACACGGTCACATCCCAGACTGCATTATAACTGGATGCTCATTTCTGTCACTTGAGGCTTTCTATATTATCAGTACAGTAGTACATAAGAGCAAGTATGTGAAGTCACTCAATAATATATCACTTCACATGGACCTGTGTGTCACTTGGTAGTTCAGCCTCTGAGAATGGATCTGACTGAGATAGTTAAATTGCAAAAAGGATATAACAAAAGTGAGTTAAATAGCTTCCTAATGATTAGTATTCAGAATTGGGCAAGAGGTAAGGGATTCAAGGTAAATAATTAGAAAAAAAAAATTACACACACACACACAAATATCTATGTAAATATACTTTCAAACAGCAGCAGATTAATACAACTGGCTACCTTTCCAGGTTATTAGTACAGTCAACAAGAAGCTTAAAAAGAAAATTTGATAAATGGGCAGGGTTGATGGATAGGTGGAGATAATGTACATGTTTTATACATGGGGACTGTAACTTTTAAACATACTGGCTTCTTGAAGCCTAATGACTAATTTCGAGTAATACTGAAATGACATTAGTGTTTTTATCTTATGTTAGGTTTATACTAATCAGTTCTTTAACTACACTGCTGATTTCAATGAGTACTTAACGATTTGAAAAACGCACCATATTTTGCCCTCCCCTCTCAAAAGAAAAATAAATAACTAAAAAAATAAAATAAAAATAAATAAATAAATAAATAAAAAAATAAATAAAACACACACACACACACACACACACACACACACACACACACACACACATATATATATATATATATATATATATATATATATATATATATATATATATATATATATATATATATATATATATATATATATAGTAATTGCCTCAAAATCAGAATCGGTTATGGTTATTTCCATTTACAACCCTAACGTCTCATCATCCTTGTGGTAGGTTCAGCAGTCCTTAAGGGTTGATACAGGCTGTAGGACAAACCAAACTAATCATGCATGATCCTCTGGCCATTATAAATATATATCACAGGGAAATTGTACACTAACATGGAATATAATGTGAAAGGTCATGAGGACTTGGTGCAATAAAGCCAGACTGAAAATAAGTCAGAAGAGATGACGATTATCAGGTTGTATGTCATTGAGGAGTGCATGGCAAAGTATGGTGAATAACTCTGCTGTGAAATCATTGACGGAATGGGTAATGATCTCCAAGACATTCCCCGTCTATCTCGTCAGCTGGTAACTATGGAACCGAACTGAGTCGCGAGGACCAAATTACGAAAGCGGAATTTCTGGCGAAGAAACTGCGTCAATCATGATGGAACTAAGCTTTTCGGGTGCATTCAGGTAAGAATCGTCATCCTGGGAGGGCAAAGCGGGTCTTATCACTAGCCCAGTCTGGCTGCGATTAGAGTACTTCTATATACGAGGTATACCACGGAACTACCCGGCCTGTAAGTATAATCGCCTATCATCCCATCGCGATCCCTTTTCATGGACAAATTCCTCTCTTTAATGTCAAAACTAGAACCTATAAGACAGGTAAGCAAACATGACAGCCTTCGTTCTTAAAACATTGAAAACTACGAATCTGCCTCTATACAAACTGGTGGCCAGATGACGTATCACCACTGTTGCCATTCCAGCACTAAGCTAGAGCGAGAAATCCAACCAATGCAACACCGCTCTGCAGCATGTACAAACACGCTTCCGGTACGATAACATTTACACAACTCAGGCAGCGAAAACTTTGTTAGTGCCATATTACGCAAGTGAGCTTATTAAAAGAACAGCATAAATAAACATAAGATTAAATTAAAACTGATACTAAAACCCTTACATAACGTATATGAAATTGTAACTAAGCATTTAATAGTGCTTCGATAGGATAAGGCGTGAGATTGCGTCTACTGCTATGTGGTGACAAGTTTATGCCAGAGGCTCCAGGAATGCAGTGCAAGCCGTGCCAGTGTGGGTGGTGGGCCGCTCACCTCGTCCATTTCCACCTTGATATGACCCATCCTCTCATATTGTCGCAGCTTCTCCTTGGCGGCCTGCGTCTCCTCGTCCCGCTGAGCCGCTAGAACTTCCTTTCTCTCGCCGACTGCTCGCCCTTGGTGCGTTTTGACTGAGCAATTTCGATAACCGGTGTTTTTTTCCGTCTTGATATTGGCAGTGACTGTCGTTACTACAGGCGCTTTGCCCATCGGAATATAACTCGTAGTGCCCTCCATTCCCGATGCCCTTAGAGGAGCTTTTTTTATTCTCATTATATTGCAACTCAAGTTGTGTTGCTTCCTTTGGCGTTCTTTGACATATTAAATATTACATATATCAGCTCCCACTTCTACAACACTAAGGCACCTCTGTACAATGAGGGGTCGCTTTAACGAGGTTGTTAGGCCAGCGTACCCAGGCTACGTGTCCGCCTCGGCTACTCAGCTTTGCCGCTGTCACATTCAGACTTGCTCCTTAGCCCTTGATAATTGAACACATTCCAAGCCAAGGGATATATAAATATGATGAGAAATAAGGGCATCCGCAAACATTTTCCATCAAGAAACTTCTGAGCAACGGACTTCAACCACAGACAAGTATAAACTAGAGTGGACACGTTTTACCCGTAACACCCTCGTGAATTCAAGTTCGATATTTTTTCACTTGAAGTAATACGAAATATAACATCCGACTCTTGAGCACCACGAATGGCAAGTGCAGTAAATGTAAAGAGTAAAACCAAAGATATGTAGGATAAATAATTTTGAATACAGAAATAAAAATACTAAGTATAAACGGTAACATGAAAGCCAGCTAGCCTCGCTCGGGGTCGCGGATATTCACGTTCCAATCCTTACACAGACCTCCTGGCTGCAAGTGCTCCTAAGAGCTACCAATGTCAAAACAATGGCTAAAAATATGCATAGTCAGGTTAATCGTTTGGAAAAAGAAGAAAAATACAAACAAAAGATGCTCATTGTGTATCATAAATAAGGTAAAACTTTTCATGATTCCATTGGAAGGCAGATATGAATGCAGTATGTTACAGTTGAGATGAATGGACAGACACAACTTTTACTGAGATAAAATCATGTGTTATTAACTTACTTGATGAGTAAGTGATCATTAAAGTGACGAGTTTATCACTAGCTGATGAGTAAAGCCACCTTCATACAGTTGAAACGACGGAAAGGCGTGCCATTCAGCACGTTGCACCTTATTTTCGAAATCAACTATTACTACGATACTACATGACAGCCAATCCTGTAATATAACAATACAACTCTCTCTCTCTCTCTCTCTCTCTCTCTCTCTCTACTATACGAACGGTGAATGGGAAGTCGCGTTCGATTTCCCTCATCGCGGGAATGAACTTTCTGAGTATGGTTCCAATCCTCCCGGGAGTGACATCTACACCCATGCAGCAGCGACACAGGGCACACAAAGCTCCTCTCTTATAATCTAGAAAGAAAGCCACGTCAATGACAGTTTCTAAGGGCATTTTCAAGACTAAATACTATAAGTGGTAACTTCAGTAAACCTATAAACTACTATATCTCACACACACACACACACACACACACACACACACACACACACACACACTTATAAGTACTTACTCAACATAATCATCTCATAATCATGTGAAGACAGCAGTGATAATTAAGATTCATTAGTCCAACCTTCCATGCAATAAAGCAAAACTTCTTGAAAATAGTCATGAAAATTGCGACTGCACCTTAACGACATACATTAATTGCTACTGTTGAAGAGCTACAGGAGTACCAAGAACTGACAAATGCTAAATCTATACATCTTATAACAACAAACTACCCCTCTAACCCCTCACAAGTTTATTACAGGCATGCCTTTACAGTGCTCTTTAGCAGCAACTTCAGCCATCTGCATACGGTGAAATTTAGACTACTTATTATTTGGTGAATGATGCTTGAATGACAAATTACGGGGGAAAAGATACTGTACCTATAGTGGGTAAACTGAAGTCGAGAGCGCGGGTTATCGGACACAACGAGGGAAGTCAGAAACACACCGCCGTCACCACCGTACTCGCCGCCACGACTGCACTTCTCTGACAACCCAGCCACTCCCCGTGCCGTTGAAGGCCACGTGGCTGAACGTGCTGCTACACGTCTGCCTCACCAATAAAGCCCACCTCAACCCCGCTCTGCCTCTGTTCAGTGTGACTCTGTTGCACTTGATCCATTGCTCATACGACTCCTGCGTATTATATACAAGAAATGAACTCTCTCTCTCTCTCTCTCTCTCTCTCTCTCTCTCTCTCTCTCTTGCCAAGCACACACACACACACACACACACACAGATAGAGACTAGTCGAGTTGTCACATTTCTCTTACTACTATAATGAATAATATGGAGATGAAATAACAGCACCATAATAATAACAATTAATACATAGTTGTTATGACATCGCATAGTTTTTTTTTTCCAGTGATGCAATAGGAACAACAACATTCTGACGTATACAACTAGGAAACCGCTGAGTCGTGTGCACACATGATAGCCAAGGGCAAGGCAACAGCGCAGTGAGTGTGTGCTGCTCCGCCAGTTTCTCTCTGAGAGTTGTCTTGGTGACTGTGTTCTCCAGTTTAAACCTAAACACAAAAGTTTTGAAAGGTTATGTGCTAAGGATTGGAATTTGTGTTCAACGATGTAGAACCTACATCAGTTTAAAAAAAAAAAAAAAAAAAAAAAAAATATATATATATATATATATATATATATATATATATATATATATATATATATATATATATATATATATATATATATATATATGTGTGTGTGTGTGTGTGTGTGTGTGTGTGTGTGTGTGTGTGTGTGTTGATGGAAGAATGTACGTAAAGAAAGTGTATCCTACATCTGGCAGTAAGAGTTCCTATGATAATTTCCTTGGAAAAAAAAAAGAGACAAAGAATATCATTTACAACCTAACCACACCAGTGAAAAACTTGTACTGTCTACATAATTTAATTTACGGGTGTGTGCGCAATATATATGATACTAAGAGTTCCTGAAATATGTGTATTCTTTCCAGTAAGTTACCAACGAGAGAGAGAGAGAGAGAGAGACTTACATGCGGCCGCACGCTCTGTGAAGTTGATGGTTCGGGTAGTGGAGGTGGTAAAGAATCTTCCTCACACAAAACCTGTGGCACTGTGCTGCTTGGACGAGGCGGGAGGGCTAATGATGAATAATTTTGCTCACACAGAACTGCTTGTCCACTGGTACTTGGACGAGGAAGGAAGTAGTCTTCGGTGACTTCTGGACTCGACTCTGGTGGCATGTTGTCCGTTTCACGATCACACTGCAAATAAGTGAAAATAATACATGTAGATGCAAGAGCATTTCAAGCAGTAACAGATCTTTAGGTCCTAACGAGGCTCTTTAATTTTAATACGTTACTAAGTATATTATGAGAGAGAGAGAGAGAGAGAGAGAGAGAGAGGAGAGAGAGAGAGAGAGAGAGAGAGAGACCCCAGTTATCACAAGATCAGAACTTTCCAGGGACATACTAGAGCTCCCCCTCCGTCCCCGTAGAAAAATAAATAAATAAAATTATATATATATATATATATATATATATATATATATATATATATATATATATATATATATATATATATATATATATATATATCGTACGATGTGTAAAATACTGCACGTAATACTCTCTGGTTAATAACTGTGAGTATTCATTGTTTTGTTGGCCGTTTTTTTTGCGCCTGCTTTTTAATAGAACTCACATAGGTGCTACGTCCACTTTGATTATTGGTAATGCTTAAGACTGACATTGTGAAACATTCTACACTAGGATGTCATTAGGATCGTTTTTTATTATTCGGGATCTTGTGTATTCTCCACTGATGCAGAATCATTATTTAACTATTACATGAATCATGAAAACTCTTGAAATCTCGATAATTTTTGCCAGGGTCCGTTAAGAATAATCGCGCTGTTAAGATGTTGAAATATTTGAGAATACGATCCTTCGTTTTGTGAACATTCACTGCACTCACTTCAGCCACATTACGCTATCTTCTATAAACATCATGCTGTAATCTCTCTCTCTCTCTCTCTCTCTCTCTCTCTCTCTCTCTCTCTCTCTCTCTCTCTCTCTCTCTCTCTCTCTTGATACGTCACTGTCTCCGAACGTTCAGTGCAAACCAGACTTTTTTGCTTGCAGTGTATAATTATATATAAAATGTTCCTGTGCCCCTTCTCCCCTCTTCCTACCTTTTCGCCATGTTTAACACCATTAAATTAAATAAATTGAAGTGAACTAATAAATAGTAGCAAAAATCGCGGCAACTCATCCCTCTGCCATACTTTTCCTTCTTTAGCCGCCATGATGACCAACACTAATTCCTCTGGCGCTGGGTATGGAGGGAATTTGCTGAAATTTCGACTTCACTTTGATGAAAGACAAATAAACGGGATAATGAATGGAACTGGAAATTTAACAATGAAGCGTGACGGTCAGGGGCGTGACCATGGCCTGGGGTGTGCATGACACGGCTGTGTAGAGCCGCGGGAGATTCGTCTTTCAGAGAGAGAGAGAGAGAGAGAGAGAGAGAGAGAGAACCACTCGAACTGCCTTCTACCAGTTCTTCAAAATAATTACATCTTACCAAATAATATGTACTTATTGGTTAACAAAATAGCGGTTACCTACCAGTTCGGGATCTGTAATATACGCGTGTACATAATTCCATGCCCTCCTTCCATCAC
>NC_087172.1:13927429-13952429 GCF_035594125.1 Scylla paramamosain
GCTACTATTTCTTCTTTTTCTTTTTCTTTTCTTTTTTTTTTTTTTTTACTTAAAATTCTAATTGCAAGCGAATTTCTACATACATTCCATTTCCTCCTGTTATTTGAATCCTTTCACCATTCGTGGAGTATTTTTTTTCCCTCGAGGTGCCAGCCTATAATTTTTTTTTTCTTCTTTTTATTATTATTATTATTATTATTATTATTATTATTATTATTATTATTATTATTATTATTTATTTATTTTTTTTTTGTCATCATCATCATGTGTATCACACACACACACACACACACACACAGAGAGAGAGAGAGAGAGAGAGAGAGAGAGAGAGAGAGAGAGAGAGAGAGAGAGAGAGAGAGAGAGAGAGAGAGAGAGAGAGGTATGAAGAGTAGCAAGAAAATGTACCAAATGAAGTGATTTATTAAGACTGATAGAAGAAAAAGTGAACATACGATCATATTATGTAATTAATGAATTCTTGTGTCACTACATGACACCGATATAAGATAATGGCAGACATCTCCCAGTACTGTTGTAATTTAATGTAATATCGTATAGCAACAGGAGACGCTTGCCATCACTACACCATTTACTACGTAACGGAGTTAAGAAGCCTTATCTCCCTTACCGACACGCCCATTCTCCGTGGTGTAAATGTGACGTCATATCCTTTCGGTGCAAGCAGAGCACTGCAGGACGATACTCTCTGTGGGAAGGTAACCTTCCGCATCATAAAGTAGTACATGTGTTAAGTATAAAAGAACGGCATACGTCTCCCCTTATATGATAAAATATTATATTATATTACATATAATACAGGGAAATTAAATGAGAGAGATGTTTCATGGTTATAATATATTGGTGACCGAAAGAAAGCTGTCTCCCTACAGTGAATATTTTAAGATGGATTTTGTTGTCTAGCATTACCACATGCTCGTCATGTATCTGAATGTACAGATGATGACAATTTTGGAGGCTGAGAAACAGTTTGTCATTATTTATGGCAGAGGCGCCTTCCCGCCTCACGGAGTGGTATTTGGCACTTCCGGTTGACGGAGCGACATCACTAATTTCCAGGTGACATGCGAAGCGCATGGCAATCGCGCCGATGGAAATTAACACACAGACACACACACAGACACACACACACACACACACACACGAAATAAGTATTGGTAATAAGCTTTATAGTTTAGGACTTGGAAAAATAATAATAATGAAGTTACAGCTATCCAAACTCAGAGTGGGACGAAAAAGATACGTAGTGTACGAATGTAAGTTATGATATAGGATGAAGACTTGCCTATTATCAAGGGGACACAGCAAAGAAACTTGACAGCACACAAGGGTGCGCAGATTGTTCCTTCTGAACATAGCCAGCAGAATGCATCATCAGAACAAAGAACACACACACACACACACACACACACACACACACATATACTCGTATATATATATATATATATATATATATATATATATATATATATATATATATATATATATATATATATATATATATATATATATATATATATATCAGGAATGAAAGATCATGTTCTTTCTAAGTCGGAAATATTCTGTGGTCAAATGCTTTTAACACTGGTTTACAAGTTACAGGGCATTTTAATTATGGACGCGTTAAGAATTGGCGATGGGTGTTGAGGGGAGGAGAGGGCAGCAATGGTGGGCGCTGGCATGTTCAAGATATTACTAATGTGTATGTAATCATGAAAACAACAACAACAACAACGAACCATTTACTCAACACATGCACACTTGTTAGACAGTTCTGCATACCAAAAAAAGTAATGAAGTAAATCAATAAAACAGACAATAGTAAGTATAACATACTGTACTCTTCTAATTTCAGATGCTGTATGTCCTCACAAAAGGCAAAACTGTCAAACGAAATGAAGACTGGTATCCATGAAGCCGCAATGGACCCAGCAGACACAAGTGAATCTCATTCATAATAATTCCTTCCATGATAAATTACCTCACCCTGACTACCGTCGCCCAGCAGGTCCATTTTTAAGACACGATGATAAGTCAAGTTGTGGGTATTTTTCACATTGATGATGCAAAGTTTTCTTAATACTGTCACTCAAATATTGAAGATACCATTGAAGCCAGTGAAAGTTCTACTACAGCGTATGAAAAACTGTTGAGATCATGACGAAACGTTTGAGAATACCGTAGTTAGTTTAACCAAAATTTCACCTCAAAATGATTTTCCTCCTCTCCCACCATACTGATTCCCTCAACCACATCTAGCTTTGTAATAAACTTAACCTATTTTGCCATGAGAGGAAAACACATTTGAGTAAATAATGTCAGCAGATTGTTTGATATAGAAAATAGTAGCTTCAGTTTTTCTTTTGAAAAAATAAAAAATAAAAGTAAATAAATAAATAAATAAATAAAATAAATAAATAAATAAATAAATAAAAAAATAAATAAATAAGTGCTTGTAAGCCTTTGTATTTTGAAACGCCTCCTTGTTCTCCCTTGTAAGACTTTTTTCATTCAGACCACAGATATGATTACTCAAGATTCTCATGGGTGTTTTACTCATTAATGGGAGAGAATCCCTGAATCATAAAACACTTCAAAGTCAACCCCAATAACTTCCACTGCAGTAGTCGAGACAAGATGGCAAAGTGTTTGAAAACACAGTTGCTGAATCAGTCATGAAACTGAGAATATCATGGTGATCCAGATTTATTTATTTATTTTTTACACAAAGGATATTGTAAGAAAGACTGATGAACGTGTTTAAGTGTGTTTAGTGTTCTATGTCATGCCTTTGGAGCATCATGGAAACACTGAAAATCTGAATTGAAAGCAAGATACATCATGAGAGATACATCACTGCTGGCCAGTAAGCCCTGTGTAAGACACTTTAGACACAAGTCTCACATTACAGTTACTCATATCTTAAATTGCTAAACTGAGCACCACCAATCACACAATCCCAGTCACACTGCCAGCTAGCTGTGGCTCAATACAGGTGAAGAATATTATCTACAATATGCACAATACTGCTGTCAAATTCATTATGGCATTTTATTGTACTAGCATGTAAAAAAGTTCTTTGGTATATTATAATATGTATCTGAGGAATTTACGATGAAGATGAACAGTGATGACAAGCTGGTCATAATGCTAGGCAAACTTATATACAGTACTATGTATGTATAACAGAAGCAAATTAATAAAAGTTGACATACTTAGACACTTGATCAGAAACTTAACAGTAAGACTGTTCTGTAACTGAATAGTAGCAATACACATGAAACAAGGAACAGAACTGCATTAATCACAGTAAAAAGACACCTTAACCTCAAGTGAACAAAATTTTGATATAGCACACAAACAAAATTTCCCTTTATTGCTTATTCCAAGGTTATGCTGAAAAGATCTAGGAAGCTTATGTTCAGTTTTAATGAACTACCTGAGTTAAATCCTAAATCAAGGGACAACCAAATGAATAAACTTATCTTCATCTGGTGACTGATGAACTTTAAAACTAACAGTATGTATTACATACACAAATATTTTTTTTTCTTTGGTATCACCAGCAGCTAACCTCTTCAGGAAGGCTGCCTTGGCTGATGATGGCTTGTTTGGCAGGCTGGAAGCACCTGGATCTCCCCACTCCTAAGTGGAGTCTCCTCAGTGGCACAGAAGGTCACTCCTGACGTGCCAAGACCCAGATGACGGCCTCGTCTCCTGCACCAAGATCAGTGTCAAGAATAATAATGTGTTAGATGCTAAATTAAACTCTGGAACTTCCTGCCTTCTTCTGTTTTTCCACCTTCCTATGACTTGAATTCCTTCAAGAGGGAGGTTTCAAGACACTTATCCTTCAATTTGTGACTACTGCTTTGGACCCTTTTATGGGACTGGCATTTCAGAGGGCATTTTTTTTTTTTTACTGGATTTTTTGTTGTCCGTGGCCAGTGTCCCTCCTACATAAAAATAAATAAAAATAAATAAATAAATAAATAAATAAATAAATAAATAAATAAAAAAATATGCTTTATGAAATCAAAATCTGAAATAATTAGGAAACAAGTGGGAAGACCAAAGAAAACCTGGATATGGTGTGTTAAGGAAGACACAAAGAGGTTGAACATCAGAGATTTTGTTCATGACTACAACAAATGGGAATGACTCTCAAGTCATTCAACCCCACTTGAGAAAATACTGACATCAAATTAAATAATGAGGAGGATGATAAAATCACTCATTACTAGTAAGAATATGAGGATCAAACAAAATTGTAGATGATTAATTATGGATGTTTTTTTTTTGTTTTAGATTTTGAAAACATCACCCTAAACTTAATGAAATCCTCTCTGAGTAGCCAGAATTAAATTACATTAATGTTGTGTAAGTGGAAAGAACATGAATAGTTTGCATTTGGTTTTGTATGTTCATAACTGCAAATTTCAATCAATTTTGTGATTATAGATTAGTAGGAGGTAATGGTTTGAATTTGGTGAACTGTGTTTGCCTAAGTTAGTCTTTTAATGTGATGCTCTGCTCTGATATTTCCCAACTAGCCACACAACCTTCTGTTTTAAGATCACTCTTCTCATACACCATTATATTCAAGCAGAAACCATGGAAGAAGAGAAGCAGACCCTAACCTCTGGATGAACTGTTCTATGTTGAGCAGTGTGAGCTTAGTGAGGGCAGGTCCAGATTGACAGGGGTAGTAAGGGGCACAGGTCCAAGTGAGGTGAGCAGCCTGTGCTTTGCCCAAGTCCCTGGAGTGCTGCAGTAGGAAGGTGCGGGACTGTCTGGGTTCAAACTGACTTGGAGACCTGACAGAAGAGAGAAGCTCACTACATAACAAAACATCCACACATCAAACTCATCTCATATAGGTACTGCACACTTAGATGAATAAGTAATTAGATATGGTATCTATTTCATGTAAAGATAAGTACATGCATGCCTATGCATTTAATGTAAGAGATAGGTGCAAGTATACATATGTATGTGTAAATATATTAGAAGAATTATATTTTGCTGGTGCAGAACTAGTACTGTACAAGATAGAAGTAAAAATTAACAACAGGAATTGCAAGAAATTACTTAAGATAGGTAGGATACTAAAAAAAAAAAAAAAAAAGAGAGAAAAAAAAAAAAAAATATATATATATATATATATATATATATATATATATATATATATATATATATATATATATATATATATATATATATATATATATATATATATATATATATATATATATATATATATATATATATATATATATATATATAAAAAATGTAAGATTATGGGCAGAATTTCAGGAAAGGGAAGGTTTAGAATATTTTGAGTTAAAAGGCCACTGAGAGTAATGGTGTGAAGAAGGTTTGTGGTTAATATTAACATAAAGAGAGGGGGCGTGAAGTTATTAATAGTTCAGCATAGGGTTTGCTATTAATTTTATGACCTAATGAGCCAGTTTAGTGGGATTTATAAATTAGATAGCAACTACAAGTATTACGTCTTACCCAGCAGTTAAGTCAAAGCTGGCGGTGTGGCCATCAGGCGTGAGGATTTTGAGTTGCAGAAGACCCTCAACTTCTTCACTTCCACCAAATTCCAGCAAGGCGCGATAATGATACACTGGGGACATCAAACTCATTAGCTACACACTATTATTATTATTATTATTATTATTATTTATTGATTTATTTTGGTAAACTACATTTGTTTCACGAAGTAGTCGTTGGTTGAACAGAAAGTCGCTCCATGGGTACCTCATGATTTTACAAGGCTACGTACTATCAAGGGCATTGAAACCATCATGTCTCACAACCACACGGTAAGACAAGGAACACAAGTGACTTGAAGATTCAAATATTCGTCTACGTGCATAGAGAGTGGCAGAGCCATGTTGCTCAGTGATTGAGGCAGAGCACCAACGGCCAAACCAATCTGTTGAATGACTTCCTGGCAAGACCCACATTGTTATGTACTGTACTATGTTACTTCTGGAGACTCAATGTTCTCACACAGGCATGAACACAGGCATGCCATCCAGATAATCTAAATGCCGTAAGGACAGTCCATCCCTATTATGTACACTTTATTATTACACACCGTATGTTATTACTGCTGCAATAATTTATTTTTCTCAGGAATCATTTGCAAGGCTGTATATGATAGCAAAATATGTCAGGGAAAATAAATTACAATGACAATGATGTATATAAAATGAAGAGTATGATTTGACTTAATAAAAAAAAATTCTTATTTGCCAGAGTGGGATGGGCACTAAGTGTGTAAATTTGGTCACGTGTATCTCCCTGAATGTCCATGAATGTAGGTATACGTGTTACACTGTGTACACTCACCACACGGAGCATCTTGGGGGCCCGTCACGAGATACAGCTGCTGCCCTGTGGAGGACGGTGCTGCCTGCCAGGAATCAGCGTGCAGTCCCATTGCCACACACCCACTGCCATCTTTGCCACATGAAAAACACTCACCCTGCACACACATGCACGACATACGAAGAAAGATTAAAAGAGATCGGACTGTCAACGCTGTGAGAGAGAGAGAGAGAGAGAGAGAGAGAGAGAGAGAGAGAGAGAGAGAGAGAGAGAGAGAGAGAGTTACAATAAACATGTTAAGCAAAAATACGGAGGAACTGCATATATGACTGTGTGTGTGTGTGTGTGTGTGTGTGTGTGTGTGTCTATATATATATATATATATATATATATATATATATATATATATATATATATATATATATATATATAGTGAGGGAGATCTTGGATATTTGAGTAAACACAAGACTTATTCTGTCTCAAGATTGGGTGATGAAGGAGGCACCGCGTTTTCCCATGGTTTGTGCCACAAAACGTGTGTGGGACTTTCTCTGCATGGCCCGCTTCCATCAGCCGCCGCATCTCTTTGTAGTATACACCTATCGCACAGAGCCGGACAGCATCGAAGACGTCGCTGAAGGCTCTGCAGGCACTGTTCTGCAAGTTCTTTATTGTCTGGTAACACGATTTGTGTGACAAAAAGGTATTTAGTGTTGGTAGTGCTTGTCTACTACTATCTTGATCGATCTGGACCATAAATCAAGGACCTTTGTGACTTCCACTGAAAAAGGGATCTTCATCATGGGTGCGGCCAGTAACAGCTCTAGAGGGAGTCGGAGAAGATCATCACCGGAACCTGAGTGACTTTTGGGCGAAGCCCGAGTGGGGCAGTGTTATCGAGAGAGAGAGAGAGAGAGAGAGAGAGAGAGAGAGAGAGAGAGAGAGAGAGAGAGAGAGAGCAGGATTAGGCCGTATTGGTGAGGTGTCATGAGAAAGGAAACCTATTGAGCAGGGCGTGACCTGTTAAGGACGGGTGTTCATGGTTTGGATCTGATACAGAACCTCTTTTCATCACTTGCCTTTGAACAATACCACTCGCGAGGCGCACTCTCAGTCTGTAACCTGTACCCCTATAGGACATGAGCGAAGCCTGAATCTCTGTGGCCTGTATCCCTGTAGGAAGGACGAGTCAGAATTTCTCTGTAAGACCAGAAACACTCAAGTCCTACAAGACGACTCTCAGGCGGCGTGTGAGCGCCCTGTAATAATGTTTCACAATATATTATGTAAGTGTGATTTATAGAGATTTATATACTCATATGTGTGCCAGTAGGGATTAAAGTATACTGTGACATAGTTGCTCCTCCAGTAACCATTGTGAGTCAAGTGAATGTGCATGTACAAAGTATTGTGTGATGATGAACGAGAATCTTATGTTGTGCTTCCAGGTTTTGACCGGTTCAAATTAAACTAATCTGCGGTTACAGCTCAATTACCTGAGTTTTGCTCACTGCACCGTCACCAAATGCCAACTCAAACATCTCATGGGTCTGTGCTTTGATGATGTTGAAACAAAATTTGAAAACAGACGTGTTGCTCTTTAAGTCTGCCATTCTTGAAGATAACGACTAAAAAAGAAAACGCGCATGACTCAAACACTGACTCACAAAAACGTATCTGCCTGTCGGTATCAGTTGGCAGTTTTGGCACACAGGAAGAATACAGTGGTTTAGTGCCTTGTTACATCCCAAGTCTGTACTGTTATCTGTTAGTACTCCAAACACACCGCCTTCAGAATTTTAGACTACCTCGTACACATAAAAAGATGTAGAAATAAAGGATTACACGGAAACTATACAAGCAAGAGATGAAAAAGAAAGCTAAGGCTGCGAGTGCGTACGTATTCACTTGTGATTTACTGTATTTATGAGTTATGAGGAATGAATATTGGGTTAGTCATTACCTACTCATGAACACGTGTGCATACTATAGCCATGTGTGTGTGTGTGTGTGTGTGTGTGTGTGTGTGTGTGTGTGTGTGTGTGTGTGTGTGTGTGTGTGTGTGTGTGTGTGTGTGTGTGTGTGTGTGTGTGTGGGTGGATGGCAGGGGAGAGGGGGGAGGAAGGGGAGGGAAGAAATAACATGCTGCAATGGAGATGAAGACGTGAATGATATGTGGTTCTGTTAAATTCTTACATAAATGTGTGGTGTGAGTTTAGATTATAATTCTGAAAGACGCCATTAATAGCGGAAACAGGAGCGGTCAAGCACTGGGGACATTTTAGTGCCAGCAGCTTCATTATTTGCTCATTTAAATCGTCAATGGTTGAAAAAAAAAAAAAAAAAAAAAAACGAAGTGTCACGGTGTCATTACCAGTCACATGATTAATAAAGGGAATGAGACTGAGGAAAGAAGATTATGAAAAGGAGAAATGGGGAAAGAATCTCGTGTGCGTCCTAGTAAGTAAGACTCACCCGGCTAAAGCTGCGGAAGGAGGGGCAGCGGAAAGCGACGTAGGGGCACTGTGACCGGACTGAATCAATAAACAACTGCACAGCCCTGATATGGTTGCACCCAAGAGCGTCCTCCACGGCGTCCCACACTGTAAGAAGGAGCTGATCAGGACACACACACACACACACACACACACACACACACACTACACACACACATACACGTTAAAAGGATATGGCAAGAAAATAAGACAAAAAATAACAAGAAAGTGCAGAAACTGTTTCCCAAATACAGCAATAGATCAGCAAAAAATATTACCAGAGGAAGACAGAGTGTGTGTGTGTGCGCGTGTGTGTGTGTAACCATGTCAGGTGGCGTGATGGAGTCGAGTCATTCACTCCTAAAGGAACAATATCAAATGTTTACAGCGTCAACATCACCATCACCACATTCACACCCACTGTCTCGGTGCGCAACGCTAAACTGATTGAGGAAGGCCGGAATCCTGCACCATGAAAGGAACCCCCTCCCCCCCTCTCTCTCTCTCATTACCTGTTGAAAAGTTCCGGCGTTCGTGTAACCACCTGAGGGGCGCAGAGAGAGGTGGCTGACATCCCGGCTGGTTCACGCCCCCGTTGGGATAAAAGTCAAGATGGCCCACTGCTTGTTCCAGCCCGTAGCCGCCACCTGCAGGAACCACTGACTTATTAGCGGCTGGCTGAGTGAAGGGCAGAGGAATGGAAGAGGAGGAATGACTGGTGGCGCCACAGTACAGAGATCATGGAGCTACAGAGTGAGGAAAGGAGTGAAAAAGAGAGTGAATTATGAAGGGAAGGTGTGAACGAATGAGTGAATGAAGGAGCAGAAGGGAGTAAACGATTGTGTGAATGGAGGAGGGAGAAACTACTAAACAAAGGAGGAGTAAACGAATCGGTGAATGAAGGAGGGAATGAACAAGGGTGAAGAGAGCAAAGACATAAGTGAAGGAAAGACGGAGGGAGACAACAAGGCAGTGAATGAAGGAGGAAGGAGGAGAATGATAAACCACTTGACACCCTTCAAATCTCCAATAATTTCCACTTGAGCATCCTAAATATAACACCAAGACATGACATACTGAAACAAGAGAATGCGAGAAAAGGGGATCGACTTTTTGTGAGTATCCTTCGTGACAGGACAACATGCAGAGTTAACCTTACCGAAACTGAAGCGGCCTGCGTCTGTGTGGATGACATCTACGAGGAGAGCATCGGAGGGGTCGAGACGGACACTTGGTGGCATGAACTCAAACAGGGGCTCCGCGGGATCCAAACCCGTGATCCTACCCAAGCCAGCCACGTGCTCTCCAGCGTAACCTACAGAGGAAGAGGACATCATAGGGACATCCGTGTTTAAAAATAAATATAGTGAGGAAACAAAGTGAACAGTGCATAAATTTTGGATAATAAGAGGAAAGAAAAGGAAAAAGGAGGAAGAAAACAGATGACCCAGACAGTGAGAAGGAACACGTCAGGAAGTGTCGTTTCAAAGGCAACACTTCCGACCAACAGTCATCAAAAAGTGTTAAAGGCCGACTAAAATCCACTTGTGCCTTGGTGACTCCTTAGAATCTGACTAGTAACGTGTCAGACTCGTTGCGTGTTCTCCCAGCGTAGCGTTTTTGTGTTTCCACGATGCTGCAGAGAGGAACTGAGACACTTGAGGCATGTAAGAGGTGGTGAAGGTGAATAAATGAAAATGAATAAACATTACACAATAAAAAAGATAAAAAAAAAATAAAATGTAAAGAGAAATACAGAATGAGGAAAAGAAACTCAGAGAGAGAGAGAGAGAGAGAGAGAGAGAGAGAGAGAGAGAGAGAGAGAGAGAGAGAGAGAGAGAGACTAATGAAGTATTTATCCCACTCCTTCCCCTGCACTGCTCCTCATACCCGTAGTTCATGCAGCACCTTTGACATCACTATTCTAGCGGCGCCTTTCGCGGGAGTCTCGATGTGGGACACTGGTGCATAACAGAAGGATGAGGAAGAGGAAGAGAAGGAGGAGGAGGGAATACGAAGATGAGCAGATTAGTGTATTTAATCAAAAGAAAGGAAGAAAGAGCGTGTGGTTATGTCTGATATGATAGGTGCTAAGAGGAATACAAAGGAATGCAAAGGAAGTCCAAACAACAGACCCTGAGGTACTTACTAGGCAATTTGCACAACTATTCTACTCCAACTATTAGTAAGAGAGTCGGGATAGGAAGAGGAAGAGAAGGAGGAGGAGGAGAAGGAGGATGGGAACAAAGATGTGGAATGTGGAATGAAGAGGAAAAGAGCGATGAAGTTAGAAGAAGAAATAGAAAAAAAAAACGAAGAAGTAGGAAGAAGAAATAGAAGAACGATGAAGTAAAAAGAAGAACGGAAGAGGAGAAGAACGAAGAAAGAGGAAGCAGATCCACTCATCTCTATTCTCCACTCATCACAACGTCACACGGAGTTCAAGGAGGGACATCAAGGTGAGTGTCAATACCTACCTGCCAAGTGTGCACCGAGGGAATGGCCGATGAGGTGCACGTCCCTAGGCAGCAGTGAGGTATGACTCTCGAGGAACCGTATGAGGTGGGCGATCTCCAACCCCGCCAGCCGCGCATTGGCCACCGCCTGAGTGTACAGACCCAGGGAGCCATCAGTCCAGTCCACGTACATGACGTTGAAGTCCCCAGCCTCCAGCAGCGCAGACATCACCTCCTGCATGAGTGGTGGGAGTGGGGAGTGGGGAAAGTGTCCTTCAGGGAATAAGAGCGTGGAAACTGATGTCCACAAGGTAAGAAGAATATTCATGGGGATGTTCAGAGGAGAAAACTGTCCACAGGGGAAATATCCAGAGGGAAGAATGTTAAGGTTGGGGGTGGGGAGGCGGAGGAAGAGTGCACAGAGGGAAAATGTCCGCAGGGAAATAAGTCACATAAGTCACAGGAGGAAGAAATGTCCGGAGAGAGAGAGAGAGAGAGAGAGAGAGAGAGAGAGAGAGAGAGAGAGAGAGAGAGAGAGAGAGAGAGAGAGAGAGAGAGAGAGAGAGAGAGCACCCAGGAGCATGGGAAACAGCCTGAAATAGCCTTCACTCTGGCGGGACATAGGGCCACCCACCTCTAGCCATGGCATGTTGCGGCCGTTCAGGTACCCGTGGATGACCAGCTTCGTGGGTCTTTCCGCCCTGAAGGAGGACGAAAGAATGCGAGACACGTCCAGTGCGGACACAAAGAAGCCTTGCAGAGCCTCTCGGGTGTAGAGCCTGAAGGTTACGTTCACCACCTCCCGCGCCTCTGCCATCAGGTTAATAGGGCGGTGCTGAGGGTGGTAGAACTCGTCGCCCGTGGAGAGGCACCCCAGCTCCGCGAAGCACTGGTGGGCAGGCGCTGGTGCTTGGCTGGGGCCTGAGAGATGGCACACTCTAGACACGTGTTCGGAAACGCTTTGCTCTCTCACCACGACGGGTTCAAGCCAAAGTTAAATTAAAGAAGAAGAAGAAGAAGAAGAAGAAGAAGAAGAAGAAGATAGTTCTCAAAGAGTGAGTGGAATAGTGTTACCGGGCAGTGAGTACAGTCAGCAGAGAGCTTTAAGAGGAGTGGATACATTTATAGATGGAGATGCCAGGTGATCACAAATACAACTGTATTATAGAAGGAGCGTTTAAGGTTCAAAGTGTGCCACGCTCATGACGCGCGCAGCGGTGGGGGAGGCAGCGCCGCCCAGTCCAGGCCAAGGATGAGAGACAATTGTCCCTCATTCTTGGTCCAGGCCTCGGCATGGGAAGTAGGCCAGTTCTTTCCTCCGCCGCCTCTGACCTTCCCTGCTTGGCTGACATGTACCCATCAAGGCTGGGTGAACATAAGAGAGGACATTTGTCCCAGAAAAATCCTGATCGTGACCAGCATTCAAACCCGGGACTTCCTGCGTTGAAGTATGACTCACCACCGCCCGAGCTACCGCGCTCCAAGTGAGCGTACAGCAGTAGAATACTGCAGATTCCTGTGTATGCTCTTTAGTTTTACCTAAATAAGGCAGTGAGCGCTGCAGTGTACCCCGCTCACCTCCTGTGTGGTCCTTGCGGCTCCTGCCCTCAACGAACAAGGCAGGCCGGGGGGCGTACAGGGCCTGCTTGAGAGACGGCAGGTTCTGGAACATTCTGCTCACAAGGCTCACCAGGGTGTCGGACCGCGCCTCCTGCTGCATGCCACTGGCCAGGGAGGAGGTGGTCGCCAGCAGCACCATCACCATGCTGCACCACCCCCACTTCCATGCTGCTGCACACATACGTGTCGTTCCTGAGTGGTCAAGACAAAGTAAAACTAAGTAGAACTCTATGAATTTCAAGCACAAATAAAAAAACCGAGCGAAGGGAGTGAAGACATGGCCTGCCTGACTGCGGCCTCTTCACAGTTAAACCTACAGCACATCACTACCGTGCCGGTGATCATGGAAAGCTCCCACAAACCAATACCTTAAGACTCCATGTTTCCCTTATACCGCAGCTAGTGCTTCTCTGATACCATTAGTGCAATGCAGTCATCCTTCTTAAGACACACACACATTTTATTATCAATCCCTTGTAAATTGATAGATAGCAAATTTATATATATTAAAAAAAAAAAACACCATATACACTCAGATTGTTTTAGAGATTCTGTTATTATGTAGGTGAAGAATTTGTAACCTGGAATAAAACAAACAAAAACCTGAAAAAGAGACATCGTTAATTATGTAGGAATAAGTTTGAAGCTCGGATGAAGAGGAGAAAAAGTTGAATAAGGAGAAAGTGTTAGACTGAGTTATTTTTGGCTGAGTGCAGTTAAGTACGTAAGGGTACACAGAGTTAGGTTAGGCTGAGAATGTGTACGAAAAGTTGTAAAAGCGCAGGAGAATCAAGTCAGGTCAGGTAAGGTCAAGTATAATTAGGAAAGGTAAGGTTTTGAGGTTTGGTAGAATTAAGCTGGGTTAGATGGAGAAAACGTAAGGAAAGGCCTATCCACATCAGAAAACATTATTTGGAAGCAATATTTCCAAACTGCTTCCCAAATGTTTGCTAATTGATGGCAGACATTTGAAAAACATTCGAGAAACAATTTTCATGGATGGCTGGATGGATGGATGAGTGGATGGTTGAGTGGATAGATGGATAGATGAGTGGATAAATGAATGGATAAGTGAATGGGTGGTGGGTGGATGGATGGTTAAGTGGACAGATGAGTGGGTGAGTGGATAGATGAATGAATTAATGGAAGGTCGAGTAGATAGGTGGATGGATGAGTGGATAAATGGATGGATGCGTGGATAGATGGATGGAAGGAAGAGGATAAATGTTCTGGAAAGGAAACACTGATCCAAACTTTCCCAAATGTTTCTCAAATGTTTGCAGACAGTCAGCAAGCATTGTTTCCCGAGTGTCTCCTGGTGTGGGCGTGGCTTGACAGGTGGTAAGGTGAAGGAGAATGAATAACGTAAATGAGAAGAGGGAAAGGGATGCTGCCAAGGAACGGAAGTCAATATTGATGGACGGGATGAGTGTTGGTCAGAGGAAGTGTACAATAATGTAATGTATTGTTCTTTTGTTGTTTGCTTCGTCACTGCCTGTTTCTCATTCCTTCCCGCGAGGCAGAGAATGACGGATGATGAATGATTAATAGCCAGGAAGACAGTGGTTGATAGCTCGTCATAGTGTGTGTGTGTGTGTGTGTGTGTGTGTGTGTGTGTGTGTGTGTGTGTGTGTGTGTGTGTGTGTGTGTCGCCGTAGCAGTGGTTGCATTGGTAATGACGTGTTAGTGGGAGAGCTAGTAGTAGTAGTAGTAGTAGTAGTTTATTGAGAAAAATACGAATAATAATAAAAAAATACATCTCGTTCTTGTCCATTTGAATAATAATAATAAAAATAATAATAGTGAAAAAAACAGTAATGCCTTGTGTCGCTCGCTGGCAGTCCAATATGACACAAAAAGAAAAATAGAATAAGTAAGAAGATAAATCAATCAATCAAATCAAATCAACATAAAAAAGTAAGGGAAGCTGCAAGAAGCCATCAGGCCTACACGTGGCAGTCCCTGTAGGAAAATAAAGGAAAAATGAGCAGAGAGAGAGAGAGAGAGAGAGAGAGAGAGAGAGAGAGAGAGAGAGAGAGAGAGAGAGCTATACCATCAACACCGGTACAGTTTTTTCTCGCCGTTCACTCCAGCATCGTCATGTACTCGCGAACCAATGAATGAAACCACAACACAGCCCTGCACTTCCTTCCCTCGGTGGCCGGACAGACAGACGGACAGACAGACAGGCGGACACAGACACTCTTCACAAGTCGCCATTCCTAACTATAAGTGCCGCCGCTAACATTCTAATCACAACAGCACTCCTAACCTAACCTAACCTAACCTAACCTAACATTCTAATCACAACAGCACTCCTTTTGTTGTGTGTTTTTTTTTTATTTAATTGCCATTAGTATTCTATCATCGCTTCGTTCCCTGGCACTACCACACACACACACACACACACACACACACACACACACACACACACACACAGAGGAAGTGCCTTAATTCAGTTTTTCTTTTCAGATAGATTAACAGAACCATAGGATGCATTATCAGAGGAAGTGGTGTGTGTGTGTGTGTGTGTGTGTGTGTGTGTGTGTGTGTGTGTGTGTGTGTGTGTGTGTGTGTGTGTGTGTGTGTGTGTTTAAAACTAAGTAGAAAAAAAGATAACCTGTAAAAAGACAAAACTTAATGAGCACACACACACACACACACACACACACACGTTATGGCCAAATGGAATCCTTGAATGACATGAATCAGCGGAATCTAACCACTCAAAACTTTTACGGGAGTCGTGTTGTGATAACCTATACGAGCAGGTTTTGTTAGCCAGTCAAGGCCACACGCGCCCTCGAACTCTGCCTGCGAACTCTCCATAATGACTCCACAAAAGCTGACCATGAATGAGTGTTTCCTGTGTATGTGGCAAAGCACTGGACTTTACGATAGGTGACTCTCTCGCCTTCCTCTTCTATCGCAACTATAATAATGAAGATTCCCTAATATCAGTAGTAGTAGTAGTAGTAGTAGTAGTATTTGGCTTTGCTCCCCTTTCTTTGTTCGCCGATTTTTTTTTCTCTAGATTAAAAATTTTTGTGTCTTGTTTCACAGTCATGCCACTATTGTTTCTTGTCTCCTTTTCTATTTTTGTAATGTCACTAAACAATAGTATCTCGGCTAGAATTTCATCTTTATTTGCTTCATCAGGCTGGTGGTGCGGCGCTGGGTCTCCTTGCATGTCGCTACACGCTGAGCAACATAGCAGTGAGTGTTCTCCATCTCATTCTCATATTCGGAAGCAGGACATGCCGTGCTCTTTCCCTCAATGCAATCTCCGCAGTACTTAAGCCCGAGGTAATAAACAAACTACACATTCTCCCTAAGAACCAACCTTGCCTTGTATAAAAGTGTAGCATCTATTCAGAAACTCAGAGGCGATTACTTCTTGCAGGTTCGTCAGCGGAAGGGCAAAGGTTTACTCGACAATGTGAAATCAGTCAGTCTCGGCGGTGCTAAGGGGAGGCCATTATTGACAGAAACTATACAGGGATTTCTTATCAGGTGACCAGCGGGCCGGTATCATAATTTCCCTTGGGAGCAGAGAGGGGCTAGATGAAGAGATTCGGAAGGAAGGAAGGAATGTGTAAACGGAGGAGGCAAGGGAGCGAGAGGGACACGAGGGAAACAAAGGGGCAAATGGTCACAAACGGTCAGAGGAAAGGAAAAAAGAGACAAAGAGAGGGAGCCGGGAGGAGGAAGCAAGGTGAGAAAGGAGGGACTAAGCAAACCAATGGGGGTGGCGCGGGTGGGGTGAGGTGAGACGAGTCTTTTTTTCTTTTTTTTATGTAGGAGGGACACTGGTGAGGTGAGCACTCGGATATACAGGTAGATATAAAGGTGAAGCGATTTAATCAGTCTCGCATCACAGGTGAGCGCGCTGACACACACACACACACACACACACACACACACACACAAAGCGTCCTTCACTGTACAAACAATTTAAAACAGAAGGGAAGAAAGCGTGGTGAGAAATTAAAGAGAGAGAGAGAGAGAGAGAGAGAGAGAGAGAGAGAGAGAGAGAGAGAGAGAGAGAGAGAGAGAGAGAGAGAGAGAGAGAGAGAGAGAGAGAGACCGCGTCACCCACTTGAACCTAAATCACAAAGAAGGTCAAGGTCAGGTCAAAAGGTCCTCACTTCTTGTTCCGCTTTGACCTAGACATGGATGAAAAAAAAAATTAACAAATGCTAAAAAAATATTCTCATGACGTTTTGCTGTTTAGACTACTGAAGCGCGAGGAGGAGGAGGAGGAGGAGGAGAAGAAGAACAAGAACAACAACAACAACAACAACAACAACAACAAGCACAAGAAGCACGTCTCTCTCTCACACCAAGAACAAAAAATCACGAACTTGAATGAATTGCTGCGTTACGAAGGGCGCCGCTCAACTCTCCCTCTCCCTCTCCCTCTCTCTCTCTCTCTCTCTCTCTCTCTCTCTCTGACTTACTGGCGTGGAAGAAAAAGTTAACACAGAGGAAGCCTTGGCGAAAGAATGGGGCTGGAGAACGAGGTAATGGTGGTGAATAATAGTAGTAGTAGTAGTAGTAGTAGTAGTAGTAGTAGTAGTAGTAGAAAGCAATAGTAACTTTATCATTAGTATTACGAGAGTTAATGATCACCTCACACCTGTTCACCTCACCTGCAACACTCAACAACACTAGCAACACCGCTATTAGCAACACCACTGATAACCCTAACAATTTCGCTTCTCCACCTTATCTGCACCACTAACAGTAGCAACACCACACAACTTCACCCCACCTTACCTGTCACACTCAGAAAACTAAAAAAAAAACAACATACGTAACTGACACCACGAGAAACTTAACGAACTGAAAACACTCCTTACAAAAGCACACAAAAGCAATGCAGTGTAGCGTGTGTTTGTCTGTGTGTGTGTGTGTGTGTGTGTGTGTGTGTGTGTATCGCCTTCTACGTACCTGCCATGTGTTCACCACCGCACCACACTTCTGACTGTCTGCCTCCTGGACCAGCCACGCCGCCTCATACTGGACTGTCCTTCAACACCACCACCACCACCACCACCACCACCAGCGCCACTGCCACTACCGCTGCTAATACTTCCTATGTCTACATTCTTATATCTGGTGTTGGTGATGGTGGTGGTTGTCGTTCAAGGTGAAGTCATCTCCCTCCCTGTCTGGTGTCTGCCTCATCGTGTTTTTTTGCATGGGAGTTCTTTGGTGTATCTTTAGGTGGCTTTGTGATTGTTATTGTTGTTGTTGTTGTTTGAAGTTCTTGGTTTTCTTTATCACAATTGTTTATCTAAGTTCTTTTTTTTATTGTTGTTTTGTTTTGATTCTTACTTTTTTTTTTTGTTTCCTTGGCTTGTCATTCATATTATATTCAAAGTTATGGTTCGTTTTCTTTGTCATTCTTTAAGTAATTTCAGTTCTTGTTTCCCTTTTTTTATTTCTTTCTTACTCGTTGTTCTGTTTCGATTTATTTTTCTTCGATCTCTTAAACTTTCAACAACATTTCAGTTCATTCGTTAACATTTTCTGAATTTCCTCCAGTAATATTGTTTTTTTTTCTGTTGAAGTCCCTTATTTTTCCTTTATTCGAGTTCATCTTTCCATTTCCGTGTAGTTCTGCTTTTATTTCTTCTCTGCATTTTAACTTCTCAACTTTTCGTCCCCATCATTCATCAATCATTCCTTGTCTTCAGATCTTTCAAGCTTATAATCTCATGTAATTCATAATAATATAAGAATTCTCCTCCTGTTTATTCTTTATACTTTAATATCTTAGTTAAAGGTGACTGCTAATACATCATTTTTTTTTCAGTGGACCTTTAATTGCTTTCAAATCACTCAGTTTAGAGAGATCCTATTTCTTTCTGGCACGTCAATAAACACGTCTCCTGGCCATCACGTCCCTTACTGCTTGGCTCCAGGGTCGCTCCGTCGCAGTCTCTTGTTTCAGTGAGTCTTGAGTGTTGGCAAGCTGTGGCGGAAGTGACGGGTTTTCAAAGGCGTTAAAGGGTAAGTTAATGGACTAGTGGAAATTATTGGGGGTTTTTCATGATTCGTATAGTTTAAAAGCCTTTGATTGAAGTTACCGGTGTTTTCATGTTTTTAGTGATGATCAAGAGGGTTCCAGAAATTGTTGGGTTGGCGCAGGGGTTCAAGGATGTTTTTTTTCTTATAATTCTAGTGAGAGTTTAAAGGACGGTAGAATAACTGAGGGTCTTCACGAATGTTTCCATGATTGTAGTAATATTGAAACAGGCTCTAGTGGAAGGAATGTTCGCGATTCTGGTGGTAATTCAAGTAGTTTCATTAAAGGTCATATGGTGAGGGTTGTCAAGGATGCTTTCATGCCTTAAGCCTGATTTCGCACTGTGAACTGTAACAATAACGAAAGAAAGAAAGAAAAAAAATCACGAGAGGTTGTCTAATCATGCCACAACCTTTAACAATTTGTCCTAAGCGGAATTCGAAGCGTTTGGAAATAAAGAACAAGAAATACTCGTGAAGGAGAGATGGAAGATGGTCAGGGAACAAGATCCACTGAGTGTTGGGAGCATCTCTTCCGTCTGATCCCGCTGACCTTGGGCTTAATTAAGAAGGTATGGGGCGTGTCAGTTTCTCTCGTCCCGTCCTCCTTGGCTGGTCGGCAATGTACGAGTCAGGTCGCTCCTCATCGCTGATGTTTAAATGGATTGAATTTTCGATACTTCTTTAGTTTCTTTTTATTTTCTTTTTACTTGTGTTCTTTAGTTTCTTTTCTTTTCTTTTTTTTTTTACTTGTGTGTGTGTGTGTGTGTGTGTGTGTGTGTGTGTGTGTGTGTGTGTGTGTTGTTAAAGAGGAGAAAAGAACATATTGAGTTAATGAGTGAGCTTTGACGAGAGAGAGAGAGAGGGTCGGGTGGGAGGGGATGAATGTAAGAAACCAGACGTACTCAAGGCTCGGCGTACAGCTGGCGGCCTCCCAGGACCTGGAGGCATTAATCACCTGTTTGACCCCCACGATAGCGAAAAGAAAACGGACACTTTTAATGGTTCCCCTGACCTGCACCGAGGAAGCTTGTATGACCCGTATTCAGAAACGCCCTGCTCTCTCACCACGACTATTTTCTAAAGCCAGAGAGTTGATCAGGTGGGTTCTCACGAGTGTTCTCCTGTTAATGATGTAGAAATTTTGTTAATCTGTCTATGAAACCGTAAAAACTGTTTTGATGAACAGTGCCACTTTAACGAGAGCGTAGTAGTGGAGGTGCGGCGGTGTGAGTGCGGTGCGGTGTGCGGTGGAGCTGTGTGTTGTGGCGAGCAAAATCATCTGTCTAAAAGTATTTAATTTGGTCCGATGTCAAGTTGAAGTGGATTAATTCAACATGTTCCAAGGAGTTAACTTCTTGAGGAGGTTCTTCCCGGGTGTGTCTCAGCGCCGCGTCTCCCCGCTGTGTCAGTACAGGTTGTTAGGTTCCTTAATTTCCTGATGGAGTGTAAAGGTTAGCTTGTTCTCTTGGCAACAAACTTTTCGGCAGTTTTTCTAAGCAGACCAATAACAATGGTTTGTAAAATACACAACTTTAACACAAATGGAGTTTCGTAATTGATGATGATAAGAATAATAGTAATAATTAAGGACAACTAACATTAATGATAATGATAATAATAATAATAATAATAATAATAATAATAATAATAATAATAATAATAATAATAATAATAATAATAACAATAATAAAAATAATAATGATAATAACAATAATAATATTAACAACATTAACAATAAATTGATAACAACAATAACATCATGAGTTATAACAACAACAACAACAACAATAACAATAATAATAATAATAATAATAATAACAGTAATAATAATAATAATAATAATAATAATAATAATAATAATAATAATAACAACAATAATAAAAACAACAATAGTAACAAATTAACAACACGTGCGCGCGCGCGCGCACACAAATAAGTACATTTACAAATGAAATAAATAAAACAAAATAATTCATATAAATAGATAAATAAATAAAATAAAATAAATCAAAATAAAAAATAAAGGTAGTTTTTGGAGATTCTATTATCAAAAAGTGAAAGGGTTAATGGTGATTAGTCCCAGGGAGGTGTGTAGCACTGGATCAGCGGTGCGGTGAACCTATCTGTGGCCTCACTGAACGTTTCCCTCTGTGCCTCACCACACGGGCACAGTCACAGTCTGCCCTCTAAAGACAGCTCTGCATGCACGTAATACGCACACGCTTCACTCAACACTATAAACTTTCATGATTCTTTTTGACCTTTCCTGAGGGACCTGCACTGCGGTGGCCTTTCTTGCCCAGTTATTTTTGTTGCCGTAGGTGAGTGCCCTCTTGCATGGCGAGAAGTCTGCTGAATGATCAACACGGGAACACGAAACTTGTCCACAAGTGTGGCGGAACTCTGCTGCGGGAACATGAGTTTGCGGAAACACGTGGAGGCATTGCTGGTGTGACCCGGGACCAACAGTTTACGGTGGCCACTGTGCTTTTGTAAGAATTAATAAGAATTACCGCTTCAAATGTCTCAGTTCATTACAACACCAGACACACGAGACGGTGATCAGTGAACCAAACCCTGACAAGAGTTGAGATGCTCGGTCAAACTTCAGCACCGTACAAGCTGATCAAGTCTGGCTTTATCCACCCCTCCCCCACCCACCCACATCTAGCCTGTCGTTCAAGGTTATCATGCTACACAAAGGCTTAAATTAATATCTGGAGTGAATATTAGTTTATCAGTCAAAGTGTTATGCATGTGGATTTCATAATCAATGGAAATGAGAGCCTGGTGCACCGTGTTATTGAGGCATCGTCCAATCCATTGAAGAAATGCTCAGTATTAGGTGACCAAGGTGTGCTTAACGTGTATAACATGTAAAGTAATACACAGGTGTTAGCTTGAGGGACAATTATTCGTCCTAGATACATTTCCGGTTCAGGAAAGATTTGAAATGTTTCATAACTGAATATGAAAGACATCACGAGAGAGAGAGAGAGAGAGAGAGAGAGAGAGAGAGAGAGAGAGAGAGAGAGAGAGAGAGAGAGAGAGAGAGAAAACACAGGGGCATTTACACCCCCTAGCTCTCCCATTCCTCACACACGCACACACACACACACACACACACACGATGGAAATAATAATAATAATAATAATAATAATAATAATAATAATAATAATAATAATAATAATAATAACAACAGCAATAACAACAACAACAATAATAATAATAAATAAACACACAAACAGATGCCCCGGAGTGAAATAAGCTTGGCGGTGTGCTTTGTGCAGGAGAGGAGAGGAGAGAGACCAAGACGACGACAAGGGATACCGAGGGAAGCTGTAGCAAGCTTGTCCTGCACTGCTTGTGTCACTAAAGGACGAGCGCCTGCGTGGAGCCGAGCATGGCATCACTGGAAGGACGAAGGGGAAACAACAGATTATTTTTTCTTTCTCTAATGCACAAATAATAATAATAATAATAATAATAATAATAATAATAATAATAATAATAATAATAATAATAATAAAACCAGTTAAGATGAGCCACAAAAATAAGAGGATTATGGATGCAGTGAAAGAAGACAGATGACAATATTCAAAAGGCTCTATGTAGTTGAAGTTACACAGGTTTTTATTTTTTTATTTATTTATTTATTTTATGATTCTAATGACAGATTAACAAAATTTCTACAATAAATAAAAAAAAAAAAAAAAAGCACTCCTGAGAGCTGGAGTAACAATCTGTGGTGAGAGAGCAGAGCATTTCAGACCATGACTGAAGTACACGAAAGACAAAAGAAGAACTAGTTTTCTTGATACGAGTAGCAATGCACAGAACAATGAAAGGCCAAGAGCGACTTAACAAGGAACACACGAAGGCACGGCAAGCATCTGATGGAAACAAGAAGCAAGAAGAAAACTGAGGCCTTTATTCAGAAACGCTTTGGTCTCTCACCTCGACCACTTTCAAAGGCCACAGAGATTAATTCCTCCGGGTAATTGACTGTTTCTCCTGTTAATAATGTAGAAATCTTGTTAATCCGCCACTAGAAACGTAAAACTATCCTTTAAAACCAGTTTCATTTCATCTAAGACTTTGGAAAGAATATGGCTATAAGAAATAATGTTCCCCACCGGAGTGCTGATGCGTGGAGTGGACTGGGTGAGGAGAGGGAAGTAAAGGCTTCTTGAGTTATGAACGAGCAAGTACCGAGAGGAGCAAGGGATTCCACGAGTTTAGTCATTTAAACCACAGCCACACAAACCACAACCACGTAAACGACAACCAGACAAACCACAGCCAGGTAAACCACAACAATTTAAACCACAGCCACACTTAGCACAACCATGTCAACAACAACACTGACAAACCATACCCAGACATGTTTATAGTATTTACAATGGTTAAGTTCATCAATAATAATAATAATAATAATAAAAAACGTACTATTTTCTGCAACACACGTTTTATTTGCTTCTCTGGTTAGGTTATTTATTGGTTTATTTCATGGATTGAATGAGAGATGCATGTACAATGACTGTTTTGGCTCGCCGAATTGGTATTGCTCCTGTTGTTGTTTTCTTTACTCGTTGTTTTGTTCGTTTCTTTATGCTTGTATTTAATTATTGATTTTAAAAGTAGCAGCGATGATGTACTTGTTGTTGTTGTTGTTGCTGTTGCTATTATTATTATTATTATTATTATTATTATTATTGTATATATTTTATAATAATGATGGTGATGGTGATGATAATAATGTTGATGATACTACTACTACTACTACTACTACTACTAACAATAATCATAACACACACACACACACACACACACACACACACACACATGTACAGCAGTTTCCAGTTACATCTGTGGTAACACTACTACTACTACTAACAATAATCATAACACACACACACACACACACACACACACACGCACATGTACAGCAGTTTCCAGTTACATCTGTGGCAACAATCACGTGACCGAATGACGTCATGAGCTGAAATAAATAGAAGCAGCGTCTCGTCTCCTTATCTGTCCAGCCTTCAGAGTGAGGAAGCTCAGGTGAGTGTGTGTATGTGTGTGTGTGAGGGAGACACAGAGTATAACGTTTCCAACACTCTGGCCGATATTCTGAAACACTGCTCCCTCACCACGGCTGTTTTCAAAGCCCACAGAGATGATTAGTCAGGTTCCCAAGAGTGTTTTTCCTGTTAATAACGTAGAAATCTTGTTGATCTGTCACTAGAATCGTAAAAATGCTTTATCCTCTCACCACGACTATTTTCAAAGTCCACAGAGGTGATTAACCGTGTTCCCAAGAGTGCTTTTCTGTTAATAACGTAGAAATCTTGTTAATCTGTCACTATAACCACAAAAATATCCTTAAAAATGCTTTGCTCTCTCTCCACGACTATTTTCAAAGTCCACAGAGATGATTAGTCAGGTTCCCAAGAGTGTCTTTCCTGTTAATAACGTAGAAATCTTGTTAATCTGTCATTAGCACCGTAAAAGAAGCTTTTCCGTATGACTTTCTCGCAATGGGATTATACTTTTTCCTTTGCAGATTCCTAACTTTGCTGGTAACTTCTGGAGAACATGAGGCACTTTATTCTGCTGTCGGCGGTGGTGGTGATGGTGGCAGCGATGTCCGGTGTAAAGGGTATGTACCTCTACTACTACTACTACTACTGCTACTGCTATTACTACTAGTACTACTGTTGTTATTGCTGCAACCACTTCAAATTCGTGTGTGTGTGTGTGTGTGTGTGTGTGTGTGTGTGTGTGTGTGTGTGTGTGTGTGTGTGTGTGTGTGTGTGTGTGTGTGTGTGTGTGTGTGTGTGTGTGTATAACAAATATATATCTTAATATCACCATCTTCAACATAGCAATGCTGAGGTCACTTTCATTTATCTATTTATTCATCACCACCACCACCACCACCACCACCACCACCATCACCATCATCACCACCACCACCACCACCACCACCACCACCATCATCATCACCACCACCACCACCACCA
>NC_087172.1:13959929-13997429 GCF_035594125.1 Scylla paramamosain
TTTGTGCAGGAGAGGAGAGGAGAGAGACCAGGACGACGACAAGGGATACCGAGGGAAGCTGTAGCAAGCTTGTCCTGCACTGCTTGTGTCACTAAAGGACGAGCGCCTGCGTGGAGCCGAGCATGGCATCACTGGAAGGACGAAGGGGAAACAACAGATTATTTTTGTTGTTGTTGTTGTTGTTGTTATTATTATTATTATTATTATTATTATTATTATTATTATTATTATTATTATTATTATTATTATTATTATCATTATTATTATTATTTTTATTTATTGTTATTATTATTATCATTATCGCTGCTGTTGTTCTTACTATTACTATTAATAATAATAATAATAAGAATAAGAAGAATATTATTATTATTATTATTATTATTATTATTATTATTATTATTATTATTATTATTATTATTATTATTTTTGTTATTGTTGTTGTTATTGTTGTTATTACTACTACTACCACTGCTACTACTAATTATAATAATAATAATAATAAAATAAATATTTATTATTATTATTGTAATTATTATCATCTTTATCGTCATTGACATTCAGTTTCACAGCACACACACACACACACACACACACACACACACACACACACACACACACACAAGTGTACAGCCGTTATCAGTTACATACATTTGCAGCGATAATCACGTGACCGAATGACGTCATGAGCTGAAATAAATAGAAGCAGCGTCTCGTCTCCTTATCTGTCCAGCCTTCAGAGTGAGGAAGCTCAGGTGAGTGTGTGTATGTGCGTGTATGAGAGAGACAGAGTATAACGTTTCCAACACTCTGGCCCATATTCTAAAATACTGCTCCCTCACCACGGCTGTTTTCAAAGTCCACAGAATGATTAGTCAGGTTCCCAAGAGTGTTTTTTCTGTTAATAACGTAGAAATCTTGTTGATCTGTCACTAGAACCGTAAAAATGCTTTATCCTCTCACCACGACTATTTTCAAAGTCCACAGAGATGATTAACCGTGTTCCCAAGAGTGTCTTTCCTGTTAATAACGTAGAAATCTTGTTAATCTGTCATTAGCACCGTAAAAGAAGCTTTTCCGTATGACTTTCTCGCAATGGGATTATACTTTTTCCTTTGCAGATTCCTAACTTTGCTGGTAACTTCTGGAGAACATGAGGCACTTTATTCTGCTGTCGGCGGTGGTGGTGATGGTGGCAGCGATGCCCGGTTTAAAGGGTGTGTACCTCTACTACTACTACTACTACTACTACTACTGCTACTGCTACTACTACTGCTACTACTACTATACTACTACTATTACTACTACTACTACTACTGCTACCACTTGAAATTCGTGTGTGTGTGTGTGTGTGTGTGTGTGTGTGTGTGTGTGTGTGTGTGTGTGTAACAAATGCTGAGGTCACTTTCATTTATCTATTTATTCATCATCACCATCATCACCACCACCACCATCATCATCATCATCATCATCACCACCATCATCATAATCACTCGCGGCGTACAGTACATCACTCGCCTCCAATACGTGGCTGCTCACACCTTGCCTTCCCGCCTCACCAGATGCAAGTTGCTCCAGCCACTGCTTAGTTGAGAAGCAGCAGACGCGCGTGTGTGGCTCTGACAACAACATCTACAACAACTTGTGCGCATTGGACTATCAGAAATGCAGCGATGCAACACTCACTCAACTTGACGAAGCGGCCTGCAAGAAACTGCTGAAAGGTGTGTGTGTGTGTGTGTGTGTGTGTGTGTGTGTGTGTGTGTGTGTGTGTGTGTGTGTGTGTGTGTGTGTGTGTGAAAAATAGAGATGGGAAGAAATTGGAGAGTTAATGAATAGAATAGATTCAGTAACCAGGCTGTTAGTGTGGAGTTAACAGGACATTCTAAAATGAGGTTAGACAAATGTATGGATGAGGACTGGATATTGAAGCAGGTAGGTCTGTAGGCAGGTTTGACGCAGGGAGTGGCACGTGCAGGCCTGAAGGCTTACTGCAGCTTTCCTTATGTTCTTATATGTTCTTATGTTGTAATGTGCACGCAACACTACAACTTCACATGCCCACTACACACTCAACACCTGAACACACCTTTTCATTCACTCATTCGTTCATTCACTATCTTTCCTTCACATTACTTCTTCACTCACTTTGCGGTATGTAAGAGTTCATCTCAACAGTAACTCATCTCAGTAATAACTCTAAAGTCATATTGACCATGCTTTGCCAGAGAAAAGATGCCGGCAGTCCTGTGTGCAAACCAAACCGACTATCTTGTGTGGCGCTGACGGCATGCTGTACAGCGACTGTGAGCTGGAAGCCAAGCGCTGCAACGAACCTGACTTCCAGGCTGACGACAACCTGAAGGCATGCCCAGGTCATCATCCAGAAGGCAAGAGTGAAGAAGTGTTGGTCAGGAACCTTAAAATGACCAGCGTGGAGCAAACTGGGATGGGCAAGAAAGGAAAAGTTCTGGACACAAACGATGGGCCAGTAGTAAAACCAGAAAAGTAGGAACATGAACACCAAGATGAACCGCAAACTACTGAACAGCTAGCTGGGTAAGTGCTACTACTACTACTACAACTGTGTGTGTGTGTGTGTGTGTGTGTGTGTGTGTGTGTGTGTGTGTGTGTGTGTGAGGGTGGAATACATAACATACACGCAACAGTACCTCACATCCCCACCACACCACCACACAACACCTGCCTGACACACTCACTCACACCTTTCCTTCTCGCCTACCCAGGTTTGCGAGGCCAACCAGCGCTGAAGGAGGAAGCGAGTGCCACAGACCTACAGCAGCACCACAACTCTCGCCACGACGGCAGTTAACTTCTTAACTCTTCTTTGTTCCTTTGCTTTCTCTTCCTCCAGCAGTGCAATTGTCAAGCAAATAAACGATCAGTAAGCATTGTTAGAGTTTTAGTACATCATTAAGTGTTTTTTTTGTTTATTTATCTTTACTTGCATGCGTGAAGGAAGATGCAAAAGGCCATACAAAGAGAGAAAGAGAGAAAGAAAGAAAGAAAGAAAGAAAGAAAATAAATAAAGGAAAGAAGCTTATTGACGGCTCCTTAAAAGAAAAAAAAATGAAAAAAATGAAAAGAAATGCTCGGTTCTGACGTCTTACAGAGAGAGAGAGAGAGAGAGAGAGAGAGAGAGAGAGGAGAGAGAGAGAGAGAGAGAGAGAGAGAGAGAGAGAGAGAGAGAGAGAGAGAGAGAGACCGCCACCATGGTGCAGCGTCGCCCTTGTCGTAAAAATAGGGTCATGAAGTCCTCGCGCTACAAACCAACTCACTCATCCACATTACGAAGAGAAACACAGCACACACACACACACACACACACACACACACATACACACACACACACACACTGTTTTCCATAAACCGCACACTTGAAAGAGAGAGAGAGAGAGAGAGAGAGAGAGAGAGAGAGAGAGAGAGAGAGAGGATGAGAGAGAGAGAGAGAGAGAGAGAGAGAGAGAGAGAGAATGCATAATTATAAAGAGTAATGTGGACGTGGTGGTGGTGGTGGTGGTCGTCGGGAGGGCGGGGCGAAGGGACAGGAGGAGGAGGAGGAGGAGGAGGAAGAGGAGGAGGAGGAGAAGTGCATGTGTGAGATTATTCAGCTTCCACGTAAGCTTCCTAGCATCGGTTTAAGTCACTGTAGTAGTAGTAGTAGTAGTAGTAGTAGTAGTAGTAGTAGTAGTAGTGGTGGTAGCAATAGTGAGCGATAAATGTTCATCAATCGAGATTTTACCTTCAGAACCTAACATTCTCTCTCTCTCTCTCTCTCTCTCTCTCTCTCTCTCTCTCTCTCTCTGGTGGTGTGTGTGTGTGTGTGTGTGTGTGTGTGTGTGTGTTGTATACCCGGCAGACACACACAAGCCTCCAGGCAGGCACCAGTAATGGGATGATGGGAGAGAACACTGACAGGAGTGGGAGGAGGAGGAGGAGGAGGAAGAGGAGGAGGAGAGGGGAACGTGTCCCTCACTCAGCCATGTTTGGACCGCTAGGAATGTCACGCCGGAAACAATACAAACAAATGGTACGTCAGTCAGTCAGGTAGCCTTGAGTGCCATATGACCACTACTGGGTTCACTTATGGCTCGGAGGAGGAGGAGGAGGAGGAGGAGGAGGAGGAAGAGAAAAACCAAAGAAGAGAGGCAGTAGATGAATAAAAAAGAAGTAAACAAGCTGTAAATATTAAACAAGGTGTGTGTGTGTGTGTGTGTGTGTGTGTGTGTGTGTGTGTGTAACGCGCCAGCCGGCAGGGCGTGCAGTGGTGTTGGGAAATGGGTGGGTGAGGGGCGCCGCCAGTTACTAAGAGAAGCAGGAAGAGGAAATGGTGAACAGCGTCTTTACACTGCAGGAGAGTCTTCGCTTCCTCATGGGTAACGAGGGTGAGGTGACCACTCGCCCGTCACTGCCCGCCCGTAGATATGGTGTCAGGTTTTTCATCAAACTTGCTACAAGTGACGTATGAACGGTCACTATGTAGCATGAAAAAAAAAAACAAATAAAAGTCAAAAGTTTAATTGGAAGTGCGTGAAACCTGCTTGTTCTTTGAAGTACGCACGGGTGGTGTCCCTGCGTGTGCCTGTGAGTCATAATGAGCTGCAGCACACATGTACAGCAGCCCTGACACGGACCATGAAACTACATAAGTGTACCTTCTGCATGTTTTCTTTATAATGTGAATCACTTCCTTTTCAGTGTCTGCTGTTTTTATCTTTGTGTTATTGCAGAAGTGTGATTTTCTTCGGAAACGCAAAAAATCACGGAAAATCCAAGGAAAACAGTACAGATGAAATACCCGTGTTTTTGTTTTTATTTTCATTCCTAAAACTAAAGATCAACATGGCGCGCTTTAAGCACAGTCCTCCACATCAATACATAAAGCAGCGATTCTCACACCACACACATCAGGGACACGTGAAGACACAGTAAACCATTACGCAACATTTTAAACCAAGATGTCAGGAGGGGCAGGGGAGGAAGGCAGGAGGAGGAGAGAGATGGGAAGAAAGGGAGGAACATCTGTTCACTATCATCCTCCTCTTCCTTCTCCTTCTCCTCCTCCTCCTCCTCCTCCTTCTCCTCCTCCTCCACCTCTTGCAGTCCCTTGAAAGATCTCTCATTATTGTTATTGTTATTATTGTTATTATTATTATTATTTTCATTGTTATTGTTGTTGTTGTTATTGTTGTTGTTGTTGTTGTTATTGTTGTTGGTGGTGCCGGTTGCCGTGATGTTGACGTTGATGTTGATGTCTGCCATGATGTCCCCGGTGAGGTCCAGGGCGAGGATGGCAAAGGTGAACAGCGAGAACAGACCGGAGTTGGAGGATTTGCACACCACCTACGGAACAGCGGAGACGCGGCGTGAAGGCAGGAAGGAAGGAAGGAAGGAAGGAAGGAAGGAAGGAAGGAAGGAAGGAAGGAAGGAAGGTAGGAAGGAAGGAGGGAAGGGTTCACGGTCACGCGGCGAAGAAAGCAAAGGAAAATGGACACAAGGGAACTGAGGCACACACACACACACACACACACACACACACACACACACACACACACACACATGAAGTAAATTTTTTCATGGTTTGATCTACGGATCAGAATTAATATTTGTTGAGAGTTACACTTCATTCATTTAGTTTGTCATTGTGATAGTAATAGTACACACACACACACACACACACACACACACACACACACACACACACACACACACACACCTGCGGGTAGGACTGGGAGTAGCCATCCCTCCTGTGCCGTCTGCCAGCGCTCGGGAAGTGCCTCCCCAGCTGCGGGTCACGTTGGGTCAAAGGTTCACGTGGCCAGGAGGGCGGCGGGGGAGTGTGCTGGTGGTGGCTAAGCAGATCAGCCGCCCTTCGCTCCAGCTGCCGAAGGAGAGACGTAGCACTGCAGCGGCTGATGGTGGGTGGCCATACTACGCTGTCATGGAGGGGGCCGAGGGTGGCTGTCGAGGCGGAGGGGAGCAGCAACATGGCAGTCTGTAAGCGTGGCCGGTGCTCATGGGAGACTAGCAGGAGGTGGCGTGGTGCGTGTGTGTGTGTCTGGTCACAGTCCTGCGCCTCACGACGTGCTGTGCTGTTTGTTCCTGCCTGGAGGTCACCCTAGCATATCGAGCACTCCAACACGCCCTCATGCTACGCACGTCCCTTGGCTCAGTGGAAAGAGTGACGGTCTTGGGAACACTGAAGAGACACCGGCGTTCAAATCCCACTAGGAACTTCAAAAATAAATAGTGACATGATATCTGCGTGTATATGCGTACTGAGGAACCTTCATGTATACCTTGAGAATGAATGCTGGAAGTGTAGCGCGGGACTCTCTCTCACACACACACACACACACACACACACACACACACACACACACACACACGGAGGGAGAAGTGTCAGCGTCTCTTTCCTAACGGGTCGCGAGGTTACAATTCCACTTACGCCACATATTCCCCGCTGCGTGAACATGAGTCGCACCGTGGAAGGAGACAGCACTTACCGCCTCTGCCTGACCGTGGACTTGAACCCCGCGCATCTCTCCTTTGCCAGCCAGCGAGGGAGGAAGGGGGGAGAAAGGAGGGCGTGCCGCTATCCATAACACCCCTATTTCTTACCATCACTATTCCCTTCCGCTATTCCTGTTTGAGTTTCAGACTGTGTGTGTGTGTGTGTGTGTGTGTGTGTGTGTGTGTGTGTGTGTGTGTGTGTGTGTGTGTGTGTGTGTGTGAAGGAGAAAGCCGTGGATTTATGAGTTGGTGATGGCTAATAAAGACATCACGAGTCTTCAGGTCAAGTTTCCCTCGAGTTTCTCTGAGTCAGGTTCCTCTGCGTGGCGCCTCCTCTTCTCGCCACTCTGCAAATTGTGTTGTTGTGAGGGCGTGTCATAGTTTGTCTTCCTACTTTTCTGCTGCTACTGTTACTACTACTACAATTTGTCCTCCTCCTCCTCTTTCTCTTCCTCCTTCCTCTCTTTCTCTCCTCCTCATATTCCTCTTTCTCTTCCTCTCCTCCTCCTCTTTCTTTTTCCCTCTCTTCCTCATTCTCCTCCTCCTCCTCTTACTACAATTTGTCCTTTTCCTCCTCTTCCTCCTCCTCCTACAATTGCTACTACAACAAATTCTTCTTCTTCTTCCTCTTCTAGCTCTCCCTCCCATTACTGCCATCATCACTACTTCACACACAGTCATCACATGGATTTAAAAGGACGCTGCCTCAGTCGTCACCTTCACCACTACGTAAGCTGACCTAATCCTATTCAACTTCATTTATTTGCGGACTGTTTTTTTTTCCTTTATTAATTGTGTCCATTTGTAACAATGTTCTTATTTTTTCTTTTTATATTTCCGTTAATTTTTTTTCCTTCTTCTTATGATAGTGATGCAATGACTCACACATACATACACACACACACACACACACACACACACACACACACACACACACACAGTTCAGCTATGTGTGTGTGTGTGTGTGTGTGTGTGTGTGTGTGTGTGTGTGTGTGTGTGTGTGTGTGTGTGTGTGTGTGTGTGTGTGTGTGTGTGTGTGTGTGTGTGTGTGTGTGTGTGTGTGTGTGTGTGTGTATACGTGTAGGTAGGTACTATAAATAAATGAGGTTAGCCACTACACGTGAAGCAGGATTGCGGTCAGTGAATGTACTGCCAATAAGAGCAAAGGAGTAAAAAAAAACTCACTCAGGTATTCACTACTCGTGTGCAGGTGAGGTGACGTGATGCAGATTGGGTCAGGTGCTTGAGGGACTAGTGGCTGCTGGTTGATTTTGATGTAAGAGGGGCACTAGCCATGAAAAAAAAAAAAAACATGGAAGGAAGAAAAAAAGACCCATTAGAGTTCCAACCCCGAAAGGAAATCAAAAGGACCATAATATTTAGAGGCTAAGTGACTTAAAACCTCCCTTTAGAAAGAGTTCGAGTCATAGGAAGGCCATTCATGAAGAGGGGAAACACAAAAGAATACAAAATAAGACACAAAATAAGACAACAACAACAACAGACTCTGAGCTCCCTAAAAAGCTATTTGTATAACTGATAGACACTAACTACTAGTAAGAGAGACAGGATAGCATAGTACAAGGTTCCTCCCCATCCACCCCTTCCCTCCAGCTGGCCGGAAACAGGGAGTGATACCAAGTGATATAGAACGACAAGGAATTTAAGAGAGGATAGTGAGAAAAAGAAGAACGACAAGGAATTTAAGAGAGAATAGTGAGAAAAAAGAAGAACCACAAGGAATTTAAGAGAGAATAGTGAGAAAAAAGAAGAACCACAAGGAATTTAAGAGAGAATAGTGAGAAAAAAGAAAAACCACAAGGAATTTAAGAGAGAATAGTGAGAAAAAGAAGAACCACAAGGAATTTAAGAGAGAATAGTGAGAAAAAGAAGAACGACAAGGAATTTAAGAGAGAATAGTGAGAAAAAAGAAGAACCACAAGGAATTTAAGAGAGAACAACGAGAGAAAGAATTGTAGGCTACACTCAGTTTTGTTTGTGGGGCAGAGTGCAAATGCTTGAAGGTGTTGCAATGTGTCGTGTGCATAAATTAAGTGGAGACACAGTGTGGATGTCGAGGGGTGGTGTGGTAGCCTTGTCTGGCGCTTTACAGGGAGGCAGCAGTCAATCAGGCCCCAGCTTCCATAGAGGGGAGGAGGAGGAGGAGAAGAAAACAAGAAAAAGTAGTAGTAGTAGTAGTAGTAGTAGTAGTAGTAGTAGTAGTAGTAGTAATAGCAGCACAACGACAATACATCACCCCACACAGTCACTTTTCCCTTCAAGCAGTAAAGTAGAATCTCAGGATGCAAGATGACCAAGATATTTACACAAACCTACGAAAGTAAAGCGCAAGATACGTAAGAGTTGCCACAGAGCTCCCCCCTCTCTCTCTCTCTCTCTCTCTCTCTCTCTCTCCTTCCATTACTGCCAGAGAAAGTTGTAAATGTGAAACTCTCATCTCTCTCTTACTTCCATTACGTGTCTGTCTGTTTATATAGTCTGTCTGTCTGTCTGTCTGTGTCTGTCTGTCTGTCTGTCTGTCTGTCTGTCTTGCTGGATGGCTGGTTGCATGGGTGGTTAAGTGTTTGTTCGTCTGTCTGTCTGTCTGTCTGTCTGGCTCTCACTCTGTCTGTATGATTGGCTCGTTAGCTGTGTGTGTGTGTGTGTGTGTGTGTGTGTGTGTGTGTGTGTGTGTGTGTGTGTGTGTGTGTATAGGGTAGACGTATAATAAAAAAGTGTAGATAGACAGATAAATAGAGATAAAAACAAAGATTCAAGATAAATAAATAGATAAAACTGATTAACTGATGATAAATCGATACGTAGATAGAAAGAGAAGAGAAAAGAAAAAAAGAAATAGAAAAAAAAGATAAATGAAATGAAATAAAAGCAAAATGAAAGAAAGAAAGAAGACAAAGAAAGAGAAAAAAGAAGACAGCCACAGAGAAGCAAGTAAAGAAGTGAATGAAAGTGAAATGAATGATAAATGAAGAAAAAAAGAACAGGTGAAGAATTACTAAAGGGAACTAAATGAATAACCAGAGAGAGAGAGAGAGAGAGAGAGAGAGAGAGAGAGAGAGAGAGAGAGAGAGAGAGAGAGAGAGAGAGAGATTCAATATTTCATCCACTTCAATGCTACGTTTTTTTTTCCTGTCTAATTTTTTTTCCTGTCTTTTATGTTTCTCCCTTTTTTCCTTTAATTTCTCTCTTTTTCCTTCCACTTCTCTTCCTTTCTCTCAATTTTGTCATCCTTTCCTTTTTTTTTTCTTTTAGTGTCACTTTTCTCATTCATCTTTCAAACCCCAACTTCTTTCCCACCATAATTATAACGAAGGTACTTAAAACCTTGTCTTTCCCTCCCATTTCCTCTCCCATCTCGTTCCTTTCTCCATTTTTTCCCTCTTTTTCCCTCCCATTTTCTCTCCCATCTCGTCCCTTTATCCATTTTTTCCCTCTTTTTGTCACCCTTCTCCTTCACCTTTCCCATCCCATCCTCTTTCCCACCATGATTATACAACTGGCTGTCATAATCTCGTCTTTTCCTCCCATCTCCTTCCCCTTTCATCTCGTCCCACCTCGTCCCATCTCGTCTCTTCCAGCAGCATTGTCCCGCAGACTTCTAGGAAACTTTCTTCAGCTCTCAGCTTTCACTCTTGGTACGGGGAGTCTCAGATCCGTCTCTCTCTCTCTCTCTCTCTCTCTCTCTCTCTCTCTCTCTCTCTCTCTCTCTCTCTCTCTCTCTCTCTCTTGGCATATCACACCTGGTTTAAAAAATATGTAAAAGAAAAAGGTCCCGGGCTAGAGAGAGAGAGAGAGAGAGAGAGAGAGAGAGAGAGAGAGAGAGAGAGAGAGAGAGAGAGAGAGAGAGAGAGAGAGAGAGAGAGAGAGAGAGAGAGAGAGAGAGAGAGAGAGAGAGATATTACTGGTGACGATGACCACAAAATGAGGAAGTGGACACACACACACACACACACACACACACACACACACACACACACACACACACACACACACACACCACCCTGCCTACCTAAATACCCTGCACGGTGATCTTACTGTCGTGAACCGCTGCATATCACAGTGAAGGGCGAAGTTGTCTGATGTGGTAACAGTTCATCAAGTGCCAGGTTGTGTAAGGCCACTGTCTGTGTATTGGTTTGCAAGGATGGCAGGTGAGAGGACCCTTGACACTGTGGCTTGTGTTCAGAATCGCTTTGCTCTCTCACCACGACTATTTTTAAAGGCCACAGAGCTGATCAGTCGGGTTCCCAACATTGTTTCTCCTGTTAGTGATGTAGAAAACTTGTTAATCTGCCGCTAGAGCCGGAACTCTTAATAAACATTGGGTATTTTCTCACTAGTACAGCATAAATCTTAACAAATCCGGATATTTTCTCACTAATACAGCATAAATCTTAATAAATCCTGATATTTTCTCACTAATACAGCATAAATCTTAATAAATCCGGGTAATTTCTCACTAATACAGCATAAATCTTAACAAATCCGGGTAATTTCTCACTAGTACAGCATAAATCTTAATAAATCCGGGTAATTTCTCACTAATACAGCATAAATCTTAATAAATCCGGATATTTTCTCACTAGTACAGCATAAATCTTCACAAATCCGGGTATTTTTCCCACCGGTACTAGAGATTATACCAACCCCACCATTAAAAAAAACGCATCAAAACACCCTGTGAAAAACTGTACTAACTTCTACTTGACCCTGGGAAAAAAATAAACAAAAAAACAAAAATAAATAAATAAATAAATAAAAAAATAAAAATACAGATAAATAAATAAAGGAAAAAAAGGAAAAAAAATAACAAAAATTAACACCACAACACCCAAGAACGAACACTCCCTTCCCTCCTCACACACTAGCAAACTATTAAACAGAAGAGGCTGCGTGAGGAGAGAGAGAGAGAGAAGCCATCGGAAGTATTAAAAGATGCAAGAGAAGAAGACAAAACTATGCAAGACGTGGACAGGTGAGGGAACATTACGCAGTGAAGGGCGAAAGGGATGGAAGGTCGCGGGAATGAAGAAATAGGTAATAGGGGGAGTGATGGGTGTTACGTCACTGGGGGGGGAGGAGGAGGGAGAGAAAGGAGAGGGCCGTGGGAGGGAGAGAAAGGAAGGGAAGGCAAGGAAGGAGGAGTGGGCGAAGGGAGGCACGGAGGTACACGCAGACATAGGAAGAAGGAATGGATACACACAACTCTCTCTCTCTCTCTCTCTCTCTCTCTCTCTCTCTCTCTCTCTCTCAGTAAGACCCCAAAAAGAAAGTGTTGTTTAAAAATTCTCGAAAATACTAGAAGGAGAAACGAGGAGAGAGAAAAGAGAAACACATGAAGAGAAAGATGAACAAGGAAGAAAGAGAACAGCTGAGAGAGAGAGAGAGAGAGAGAAAGGAAGGAAGGAAGGAGAGAAGTGAGGGATAGAAAAAGAGAAGGAAGATGAACAAGAAGAGGAGCTGGAAGATACATGGAGGAAAGGAAGAAAGAGGAATAGGGAGAAAGAGAGAAGAGAAAGGCAGGGAAAGGGAGATAAACAGAGAAGAAAGGAATATGTATGGAAAGAAAATAAACAGGAGGAAGAAAGAAGAATGAGAGAGAAGACAGTTAAATTAAAGACAGAACAAGGAGATGAGCAGGGGGGGGAGAGGGAGATGAGGGAGAGAACTGGGGAGAAAGGAAGGAAGGGAAAGGGGGGGAGGGGGAACACGTAGCAAGGGTGGACGGCAGTGTTGTGCGGTGTGTGGCAGGGCGAGGGGTGGTGTGCAGGCTTCTTTCCAGCTCCCGCGCTGACCAGACGCACACACATACGTACACACACACGCACACAAGACTCTAGGCCTAACGGAACGCTTGCCTGTGCCTAAAATAACCTTGTTGATAATTACAAGTGATGGCTGATTAAGGTGAGGTGTGGAGAGTGACGCACAACACAAACACACACACAAACATGCACAATGATGGAGTATGTGGGTGAAAACAAGACGTATTGTTTTCGTGCGTGCGAGTGTAGGAGAGCGAGAGTGTGTGTGTATCAGTGAGGCGTGGCGAGGCGAGGCGAGGCGAGGCGAGGAGAGGCGAGGAGAGTGTGTTTGGAGAGAATAGCGAGTGTGCGCAGACAACAGTGAAGAGTGTCTGGGGAAGTGACTGCAGCAGTAGTGTAGTGGAAGGAGTGTAGTGGCAGTGGTGTAGTGGTGTACCTCAACGAGTGCGATCTATCCAGCAAGACTATTCTGGAAGACTACACCCTCCTCACACCACCACCACCACCACCACCACCACGGTCAGGAACTTGTAACTGTACCACGAAGTCAAGGGAGAAATTTGAACTCTTTCGCAGTCTACTCCCGCAACACAACCTTGCCGGCACAACACATCAGCGGCGGAGACGAGAAGAGAGACCAAGAGGTAACCATCCCCTTCAGGAGTGCCACGCCCCCTGGACGCAAACAAGAACCACTGATGATCTATCCCTAAAACAAACTAAAGAATATAAATAGGGAAGTTGCAAGAATCCATCAGTCCCTATTCGAATCTGACTACCTATTTTCACCTACCATGCCCACCCATACATCTGCCCAATTTTTAAAGCTCTCTAATGACTCAACACTCCTGATTACTGAGTCCACTCCATTCGCCTACCACTCTATTTGACAACCAGTTCCTCCCCATCTCGAACCTTTAATCCCTGAAAGGTTCTAATGAGCCTTGCCACGTCCCACAAAGCTCCCTGTCAAACCTAATACAGTCATATCATCCCTGAAAAACCCAATTCAATAATTAAAGTTCTGGAAGCCTTAAAATAATCCAAAACAGTCGCAGAGAGCATTAAACATCCCTAAAACAGCCATAAGACCTAAAGACCCTTAAATCAGAAAGTAGAAACCCCAAAAAATGTCCTTATAAAATCTCAGGGATCCTAAAACAATATTAGGAATCTTTGAACAGCCCCAAAAAAAACCCAGAACCAAATAAACCCTAAAGACGGCTTTAAACCACCAAGAAGAGGACCAGATAAGGCACTCACGGCCCCTAAGACATCCTCACCACCTACTGAAGGCCACCAGAGCCAACCTTCATCAGGAACCATCGCACCTACACGCTGGAAGGTCAGTGGGAGGTGTCCTAAGTTAACTAATGCAAGGGTTTTCGTCCCTAGCGGTTTCTCTCGGGGTAAGAAGGAGCCAAGCGCAGTGAGAGTGGCCAAGGGGACGTGCAGTGATGGGCGGAATTCCTAGTCAGTGTGATGGGAGGTAGACGGTCAGGTGCGTAGATGTAAGAGTGAAAGCTGGACTGACTGAATGGCTCACTGACTCACTGGCTGGCTGGCTTGCGTGGGCTGGCTGGCTTGCTGGCTGGCTGTGTGGAACTTTACAGGAAGGCTTGCGTGGGGAGGCCTTAATGGACTGTGTGTGTGTGGTGAATAAGATAGAATGTATATTTGTATGTTCAAACTTCACTACAAAAAGAGTATGGAGCGCAGCCTCGGCACACTATCATAGGCATACAATTTCACTACAAGAATACGGTCGCTGTGTAAAGGATTCCACATAACAAAAGAACGATAAAGTACGCATTTAGATTATACTCGTAAGATTAGACAAATTACTCCTGCGTATAAATAAATTAACACGTACTGTCATCCCACACGTCTATTGCATCCACTTCTTCATATTCACATACCCCGCACACCTTCCACGCATCCATACCGTACTGAGATACATATATATTCATCCACCTCCAGATATTACTGCATTTGTACGCACAGACAGGTGTGGTACTAAGCACTGCCTTTTGCGAAAGTGTGTTAATGTGTGGGAAGGAAGGCCAAGGGAATATAAATGAAACCACACGGGAAGGAAGAGAATGATAAAATAACTGAAAAGAAAAGTGTGTGTGTGTGTGTGTGTGTGTCTGTGTGTGTTCTTGGCCTATAACAGCGGCATGCAATAATCCACTTTCAAGAGGCCTACATGACCATCACCAGGGATTTCATTTTTTAGCGAGTTAGCCGACAAGAAATTCTCCTGCAGACCACAGTAATGTTGCAGCTCTCACCCTGTGTTACTGAACGCCGACCCTGCAACGCTCGGCAGTTAACGGACGCCGACCTTGCCTGGCCCTTGTCGTTCTGGAGGGAAACTAACACGACAAGACTAGACACTCAGTACCTCCACCTACTACTACTACTACTACTACTACTACTACTAATGTTCCAGCGATTTAACCTGACCATATACTTTTTTAACTAACTGTAGAGGAAGCTATATGGGTTTTCAAGAGTCTGTCTGTCTGTCTGTCTGTCTGTCTGTCTGCCCGTGTCTCTGCTGTGATCCTTAAGCCTTTTAACACAAGATCGCAATGCCGGCTGAACAAATAAAGGGCGATCTATTTTTAGTAACACCTATGCTGCAAAAAAAGGGAGAGAGAAAAGGAAGGAAAAATGATAGGCGGCCATTCACAAGTATTTTCTCCCGTAGCCTTAGACACCGACTCAAACCACACCCAAGCACAAGGCCAGGTGATGTGCCGCAGTCTGCATCACCTGTACCAATTAATTACCCACACCCCTACACGCAGCGCCTAGTGACTCTCGAGGGTACGTGTGAAGCAACGCCTGCCGCTACCACCACACCGGTACCTCGTTTTCTTTGCTTCATCTGGCGCCCTCGTGATGGTGGTGGGGAGAGGGGGGGACACGTTTGCCTTGAACTAGAAAGGAACTCAGTCGTACCTTCCTCTCCCTTCTTCGCCACCTCTATCACCCCATGCCTCTCCACGGGTCGAGGTCACAATGGCGCTCTTCCTCTTTTCCTCCTCCTCTCCTCCTCTTCCTCTTCGCTGATGTAGGGACCATCATAGCGCTTCTTGCCAAAATGATTCCCTTGATCGCGCAACGCAGTGTCGTAACCAGATAAACGGTAACAAGGCTAGCAGGCAGGTAGGCAGACAGGGAAGCAGGGAGGCACGGAGACAGGCAGGCAGACAGGGAAGCAGGGAGGCAGGGAGACAGGGAGGTTGTGACGCAGACAAGCAGGGAGGCATACACATTAGTGATTTTCTCTCTCTCTCTCTCTCTCTCTCTCTCTCTCTCTCTCTCTCCTCTCTCTCTCTCTCTCTCTCTCTCTCTCTCTCAACGAATACGAGAGGAAACTGTATAGCGTGGACACCTAAAGAAATATGTAAATGATGCATATATAAACAAACAAACACACACACACACACACACACACACACACACACACACACACACACACACACACACACATAACTGTCTTGCATCGCTTCACTTCCCCCGCATATTACAAACCGCAAACACATGACGCAACTCACAAACGGCGCCAGTTACTTGTTTGCTGTTGTTGTTGTTATTTGTGGGCGCTTGTCTGTAACACCTGCTCCGTTACTGCCTTGGATAGATGCACCTCGCGTAAACTAGAAGCAAAGTTATTTATTATTATTAGTTATTATTATTATTATTATTATTATTATTATTATTATTATTATTTTAAAGCTTGTACTACCTCGTAAAATAAGTCCTTTAAAATCTATTTCTATCTAATCTGAGAGAGAGAGAGAGAGAGAGAGAGAGAGGAGAGAGAGAGAGGAGAAGGGAGAGAGGAGAGAGAGAGAGAGAGAGAGAGAGAGAGAGAGAGAGAGAGACGAGAGAGAGAGAGAGAGAGAGAGAGGAGAGAGAGAGAGAATGGGTCGTTGGGATGCGTGACACACAAAGTACTTAAGTCAGCAAAGACCCCACAGCATATCAGTCAGTATAACACCACAGCGTAGCATTACACAGCACTTCAGCATAACATCACAGCACAACAGCATTACACAGCACTTCAGCATAACATCACAGCACAACAGCATTACACAGCACTTCAGCATAACATCACAGCACAACAGCATTACACAGCACTTCACCATAACATCACAGCACAACAGCATTACACAGCACTTCAGCATAACATCACAGCACAACAGCATTACACAGCACTTCAGCATAAACATCACAGCACAACTGCATTACACAGCACTTCACCATAACATCACAGCGTAGCATTACACAGCTCTTCAGCATAACATCACAGCACAACAGCATTACACAGCACGTCAGCATAACATCACAGCACAACAGCATTACACAGCACGTCAGCACAACACCACAGCACAACAGCATTACACAGCACTTCAGCATAACATCACAGCACAACAGCATTACACAGCACGTCAGCACAACACCACAGCATAACAGCACTACACAGCACGTCAGCATAACATCACAGCACAACAGCATTACACAGCACTTCAGCATAACATCACAGCGTAGCATTACACAGCACTTCAGCATAAAATCACAGCGTAACATCACAACAGCATGACAGCACAGTATAAGCACGTGAACATAACGCAACACAGCACAGCACAGCGTAACACAGCACAGGGGAGGAAGGTCTCTGAACGTCGATGCTGCATGAACGCTGTACATTATTAAAGTAGCTAAGAAAATGAATAGATGAAATAAAGGAATAGGGGGAAAATAAAAACAAATAAACGAATGAATAAAAAAAAACATACCACTTGAAAATTAAGATAAAAATAATTAAACAAAAAAAAAATGAAAAAAACCAGATACGACTACCACTACCACCACCACCACCACCACCACCACCACCTCCACCTGCAGATCCACCCTTTCCACATCCGTCCCCATTTCCACCCCACTGAACCCACTCTTCTTTCCTTTTGTCTCCCCTCCCTCTACTATCTCTTCCACCCCCATCACCCTCCCCCCCTGCACTGTATTTATCACCCCCATCACATCCTCATCCTCCTCCTCCTCTTCTTCCTCCTCCTCCACCTCCTCCTCCACTGTAATTAGCTACACTCATTTACCGCTTACTATCTTACAACAGCTGGAAAAGAAACCTCTCTCTCTCTCTCTCTCTCTCTCTCTCTCTCTCTTCCTCTCTCTCCTCCTCTCTCTCTCTCTCTCCTCTCTCTCTCTGTCTGTCTGTGTGTGTGTGTGTGTGTGTGTGTGTGCTGATTTAAATAGATACAAGGCAAACAGAGCGAGAGAGAGAAGAGAGGAGGAGAGAGAGAGAGAGAGAGAGAGAGAGAGAGAGAGAGAGAGAGGGAGAGAGAGAGAGGAGAGAGAGAGAGAGGAGAGAGAGGTGGTAGTGGTGGTGGTGGTGGCTCGGCAGGTGAGCGCAATGTGGTTCCTCTCACCTGTTGAGTAAGTAACCAACCAACCAACTGACCTGAGTGACCTCGCACGTGACCTACAGGTAGACTCAGGCAGACAGGTGGGAAGGCAGAGGGTTGAGAGGTAAAGAGGGAGACAGGTAGAGGCGTGGAGGAAGGAAGGTAGAGGCGTGGAGGGAGGGAGGTAGAGGCGTGGAGGGAGGGAGGTAGAGGCGCGGAGGGAGGGAGGTAGAGACGTGGAGGGGGAGGGGAGGTAGAGGCGTGGAGGGAGGGAGGTAGAGGCGTGGAGGGAGGGAGGGAGGGAGGTAGAGGCCGTAGAGGGAGGTAGAGAGAAGACAATAAAAAATGTCTTTACTATCAAGATCATGAGGGAAGAAGCCGAGTTGTTTGACTTTTCTACTTCTATAGCTACTACTACTACTACTATTACTACTACTACTACTACTACTACTACTACTACTACTACTACTACTACTACTACTACTACTATACTACTCCCTTGACCTGCCCTTCGCTCTATGAATGAATAAACGAGAGAGAAAGTAAAATTCCTCATTAATACACTACCACCACCACCACCACACCACCAAGAACAAGTACAAGAACAACAACAACAACAACAACAACAACAACAACAACAACAACAACAACAACAATAGCAACATCAATAGCAGCGCCACCAATAACAACAATAGCAGCAGCAACATGAACAGTAATGGACAGCAAGACTAAGGTGATGATAACATTGTTCTCATCTAAACTGGTTGTTGATAAAATGCTTCATGATGACCCACAAAGAAAAAGTTAGTAGCTCTGGCAAATATTCGTTCATTACTTAACATTATTATTATTTTTTTTCTTTCTATACCGCCTTTTGATTTCCCCACACACACACACACACACACACACACTCAACACACACACACACACACACACACACACTTGTGCACGTTCACGCCTCTGTTTCATGCAATAATTACAGTCTTTGTGCGTGGCGGCGGCGGCGGTGAACGGCGTGGCGGAAAAATGTGCATTGTAAATCCTCTCGTCAGGAGCGGCGGAATGGTGTCGCCGTGGCGGATGGCGGACTGTGGCGGCGGTGGTGGTGGTGATGGCCTGCCACGGCCGGCGGCGGCGGTGGAGGAGAGCGGTGTTGTTGAGGCACCGAGCTTCCTGAGCGGCATGATGAGCGGCCTGAGCACGCTACCCGTCATCGGCAACGTGCTGCGCGCCTCCGTGCACCCGCTGTACCAGCCACTCGTCAGCCCACTCCAGCCCGCGCCCAATCACCCGTGAGTACTGTGTGTGTGTGTGTGTGTGTGTGTGTGTGTGTGTGTGTGTGTGTGTGTGTGTGTGTGTGTGTGCATATCATTACAGCATACATCGCTCCTGCAGGGGAGGACGCCGCAGGGGAAGACGGGGAGCGCTGTTTCGGGGAGCTCGGCTGCCTGTCACTCCCAGACACCTTCTTCCACCCAGTGCACCGCCCAATCAACCTGCCGCCCTACCGCCGCGAACAGGTGGGCGTCGTGTTCACGGTGCACGCCCGCGAGGACCTGCAGGGCACACCCGTGCCGGCGTTGCTGGTGGAGGCGGTGCTCAACACGTCGTTCACGCCGCAGCGGCCCACCAAGTTTATCATCCACGGCTTCCTAGACCACACGGGCGTCACGTGGATGTTGGTACGTTACCTTGCACACACGTCTGCTACCAGTGCCTCACCTACAGCACCTGGAGTTATTCAGGCCACACGTCCCGCCCCGTACCACACACCCCTCTCCCTCTCCCGCCACACACAACCCATGCAGTGCACCACAGTCTGCCTGGTGCAGGTACTGGCATTTTACAAACACTCACACTTTCCAGGACATGGTGCGCGCCCTGCTGGCCGCGCAGGACCTCAACGTGGTCACCGTGGACTGGTCAGGAGGGTCCCCAAGCGCTGTATTCGCAGGCCACCACCAACACGCGCCTGGTGGGCCTCGAGGTGGCTCACTTCATTCACTTCCTCAAAGACAAGCTCGGTCTTGACCCTGGAGACGTGCACATCATTGGTCACTCCCTGGGGTCACACACAGCAGGTGTGTGTGTGTGTGTGTGTGTGTGTGTGTGTGTGTGTGTGTGTGTGTGTGTGTGTGTGTGTGTGTGTGTGTGGTGGGTGTGTGGGTGGATGTGTGTATGTAAACATGTAGATATGAGCGGCACAGGCTGGACACGGCACGCCACGGACACAGGCACACACTGACATGCAACACGTGTGTGGGCGCAGGTTACGCGGGGGAGCGCGTGGCGGGCCTGGGCAGGATCACCGGCCTGGACCCTGCGGAGCCCTTCTTCCAGTTCATGCCGCCCAGTGTGCGCCTCGACCCCTCGGACGCCCTCTTCGTGGACGTCATTCACTCCGACGCCGACTCCATCTTCAACCTGGGAGCAGGTGAGTGGACGCTGGCGGTGGGGGGCGGTGAGGAGTGTGGGAGAGAGGGAGGAGGGGCGGATATATATTGGTAGGAGGAGGAGGATGACTGACACCGCTGGGTGGAGGGCAGGGAGGAAGGGAAGGAGAGGGAGGGAAGGGCCAGTACCGCCGTGCCTCAGCAGGGCCTCTGTGCCGCAGGGTTCGGGCTGCGTCAGCCTGTCGGTCACCTCGACTTCTACCCCAACGACGGGCGGGGCCAGCCGGGCTGCGACTCCCTGGCGCGCGTGCCGCTCACTGCACTCACGGACGGCATCAATCTGCTCGAGGGTACTTACGTGCGTGTGTTTGTGCGTGTGTACTTGCATGTAAACATCACATATTATGTGTATATATGTACTTGTATTAATGTAGCACTACTGCTACTGACGCTGCTTTGATGTACCTCCCACCACCACCACCACCACCACCACCCCTCCCGCAGGCCTGGACGCCGCCCAGAAGGAGTTCATCGCCTGCCACCACAACAGAGCCGCCAAACTCTTCACTGACTCCATCCTGTCGCCGTGTCCCTACACCGCCTTCCAGTGCACCTCCTACTCCCACTACCTCAAGGTACCCGCGGCACACACCTGGCGGGGTGAGCTTCACCTCCCCTGGTCGCGAACTGTTCTCCTGCAGCAGGAGGCTGCGGTGCGGTGTATAGACCGGACAGGGTACGAGCTCTAAGCTCTCGCCGGCAAAGTGCAGCTGCCACTCACAGTCAGGTCAGGACAGTGAATGAATAAACTCTCCCTAGCAGACACAGTGACGGGCGGCGTGTGTTCGCAGGGCGAGTGTGTGAGCTGCGGCCAGGACGGCAGCCGCTGCGCCAGGCTGGGGCTGCACGCGGATCGCTGGCGGGGCGACAACCTGACGCAGGTGGAGATGTACCTATCCACGGGCCCCGGGCCGCACTACTGCCGTGAGTGCCGTCTCTGCCTTGCACTGTCACGAACATCTTGCTGCCACACACAACATAAACACTACTGAAATATGTACACACGTCACATCACACGCGTCAGGCTAATTAAGGCAAAAATAATGATCATGTCACTGAAATTGTTTTATCAAGAGAAAAACAACTAAAGAATACATCTAACCTAACCTAACCTGCTTAAACTTACACAAGCAGCAGCGGTAATGAAAGAGTATTGAAAGACCACACTCGTCTCAAGCGACCTAATCCCCTCCTCCAACCACCCCGCCGCTCAGTGTACCACTACCTGCTGACGGTGGAGGTGGCGGACCCTGAGGGCGTGGGCGGCAGCGCGCACGGGAGACTGCGGGTGTCCGTCATCACGGAGGACGGCGAGATCAAGGACTTTGACCTGTCCAAGGAGTGAGTGAGGCTGTCGTGGGGCGGCCAGCCATCCTGTGCTGTATGACTGAGGCCCACATTCAGAAACGCTCTGCTCCCTCACCACCACTACTTTCAAAGGCCACAGAGATGATTGGCCTGCTTCTCAAGACTGTTTCTCCTGTGAATAATGCAGAAATCTTGTTAATCTGTCACTAGAACCATCAAAACACCCTTACAAACCCGTGTCACTTCAAACAGAGCCTCTTGAAAGCAGTGGCGGCGCGGCACAGGAATGTTTCAGAGTCTGGTCCTGAATGACTGAGTGTACTCTCTTCACGCCCGCCACGCGTCAACACCCACACCATAAAATATAAACAAACAAAAGACACTACCTTCTATAAAGTAAAGAATAATAAAACATGGGAAAAAATAAATAAAAATATAAAAAAAGAACGAAAACAACTCAAAGCAAATGAAAAGAAATGCAGAGGTCAGCTAAAAGAGAAACACACACACACACACACACACACACACACACACACACACACACACAGGAAGGTCAACGCAGGTGAAAGAAGAAAGTGAAGATGACACTGATGCTTGAAAGTTAAACAGCGGGAGGAGGAAGAATAAAATAAAAAAATAAATAAATAAACAACACGCACAGAACATCCTGATTGTATTCACACCTATGACCAGAGAGAGAGAGAGAGAGAGAGAGAGAGAGAGAGAGAGAGAGAGAGAGAGAGAGAGAGAGAGAGAGAGAGAGAGAGAGAGAGAGAGAGAGAGAGAGAGAGTTAACCCTTAATACATCTTAACCTAAACACATCCAACACCTTCACCACCACCACCACCACCAGTTGACCTCGCCCTCTCTCACCCCTCCCCTCCTTCACACAGGCGGTCGCTGGTGCTGAGGAGGGGCCAGTCCTACACCTTCTTCCTGGAGCACCCGCGGGACCTGAGCACTGCCACGGAGGCGCTGGTGCACTGGAGTTACGAGGCTGATATCTTCAACCCTCTGAGCTACTGTGTCATCTTCTGCGACACAAGCCTGGCCATCACCCGCCTCACCCTGGCCAGCGTGGACGTGCGGTGAGAGAGAGAGAGAGAGAGAGAGAGAGAGAGAGAGAGAGAGAGAGAGAGAGAGAGAGAGAGAGAGAGACTGGCTGTATGTGCGTTTTATGCGTGTGTGTGTGTTTGTCGATGTCTGTCTGTTTCGCTCTCTGCCTGTCTCACTGCCTGTCTGTATATCCGTGTCTGTCTGTCTGTCTGTCTGTCTGTCTGTCTGTCTGTGCGTTTGTATGTTTATCTTTAATACAATTTTCTAATAGTCCTGGAAATAATATACTGGAATAATAAAATATCTCTCTCTCTCTCTCTCTCTCTCTCTCTCTCTCTCTCTCTCTCTCTCTCTCTTTCTCTCCCCAACAGAGCAAGGGACAAGGGGAGACGAGAGATGATCAAGGTGATGCCCAAGACCAATCAAGATCAAGATCAAGAGACAGACCAGGTCGTCGTGATGTGCCACAAGCAAGGCCGCGCGGTGGTCAGGGTGGAGAGCGAGGCGATGGTGAAAGTGGTGGCCTCCCCGAGCTGCCCCAACGCTTCCGCCACCTCCCACACCCTCCCCGCCTCCGCCGCTATCTCCGTCACTCGCAACCTGACCATGGAACTTGTAAACGCGGGTCTCGAGTCTCTGTCATCTGTCCTCTCCGCCATTACGTGAAGGAGGGAAGGAATGAAGGAAGGAGACACAGGGAATGACAAATATTACTCTTGTTTTATTTATTTTATTTTTTTTATTATTTATTTTTTTTAAGAGGTTGTTTGTGATAGGTGTTTGTTTGTGTGTTTGTGTGTTTGCTGTGCGTGTTTTGTTGTATTTATTATCATCGTGTGTGTGTGTGTGTTTCCTGCGTGGTGTTTCCTGCTTGTGTGTGTGTGTGTGTGTGTGTGTGTGTGTGTGTGTGTGTGTGTGTGTTGTGAGGGACGGAGGTGAAAGGTTAATGAGGAAGCAGGAAAACTTAATGACGAAGGTAAGAAGAGAAAACCGGGAAGGAGGAGGAGGAGGACGCAGGAAAGGAAGAAGGAAGGAAGGAAGGAAGGAAGGAAGGAAGGAGAGAAGGAAGGACAGAAGGAAGACTAATAAAAGAGAGATGTAGCATGCGCAAAATGAAAAGTGCTTAGTGGAGAAGGTGGAGGGGTGGAGAGGGCTTTGGTGGAGGAGGAGGAGGAGGAGGAGGAGGAGGAGGAGGAGGGGATATAAGTGGATGGAAGGGGACAAGAGAGAGAGAGAGAAGATGGAGGGGTTTTGATAGAGAATGTGGAAGGCTATGAAGTTGCTGGAGGAGGAGGCAGGTGAGAGAGAAGGTGGAGGGGCTTTGATGGAGGAGGTGGAGGGGTATGAAGTGGATGGAAGGGGGCAGGAGAGAAGGGAGGTGGCATGCTTCGAAGGGGAGGTGGAGGGATGTGAAGTTGCTGGAGGTGACAGGTGAAAGAGGAGGTGGAATATTTTGTTAAGGAGGTGGAGGGATGTGAAGTTGCTGGAGGGGACAGGTGAAAGAGGAGGTGGAAGAACACATAGCTGGAGTGGAAGCAGGTGAGACAAGAGGTGGATCGAGTGAAAGATGAAAGGAAATGGAAGCAGAACAGGATGACAGTACAGCATATTTGAAACACATCACTACCTATTCAATGCATCGCCCTATCAAAGCACATTATTCCCCCGCCAGTAGTGCACGGTCTTGTGATGATGAGGGGGAGAAAATTAAACTTAAACTTGGCATCATCTTAAATCTGCAATGACCTCTTATTATCACACTCCTGGTAAATCTGATCACTACACAATGCAACTAACTAACCTCCTCTGGCTGTCCGCGAGAGAATAAAGCACTTACGAGTATCAACACTCCCTCTTTGTCTTCCTGCGTTCATGATTAAATTGTGCCACACTGCATCGACCGCCCGCCTCTCTCTTCCTTCCTTGTTGCGTCAATGTACAGTCGCGGTCAGAAGTTGCCTCCTTAGTCGCTATTATAAGTTGTAGTAGCTTAAGTTTGAGGATTTGAACACCTGTGCGTCGTGAGGAGCGGAGTGTGAGGTGCCGGTGAGGGGGTGGGGGAGGGGAGAACCTGAGCTGGCTACGATTCATTATGGCGACAGAGCAGAACGCAACTTATGACCCTGACTGTACAATCGTGTCTCTCTTCATCTACTCTCTGGCAAATATAAACTGGTGCATTTCTTAGCCAATGACTTCCCTGTGCGTGTTGAAAATGTTCGTGTTTTTCCAATTTAATTAATTTGCAGGTAAGTATTTATTGATATTGTAACAAGCACCCAGTAACCACCCCACAACCACGCTAGGGACTGAAGACGAGCAAGCCAATTTATCCTTCCTTCCTTCACACAAGCACTGCTCACTGTTTAATATGGGAGACTTAATTGTAGAAGATATATACATAAGAAATTCACTGATCTTAAATTTACAACAGTTCGTGAAATTTGTTGTACATAATAAAATTTCATGAAACTGTTTATTTCTGTTGTTTTAAGTACTGCTATCTTCCGTACGGCGCCATATGACCGTGGTGTGCGCCGCCTTCACTTTAATCAATCACTGTAGAAATAACTAATCAATCACTGCAACCACAAAAAAAGACTTAAAAACCCATGTAATTTCAACTAAAGCCTTTTAAATATAGTGGATTTTTAGAACACGACTCTGCAGCACAAACAACCGCAACTATCTGGCAACACTGCTGAATATAACACGCACTCAACACGTAAGTCACACCAATGTCATTTTACCCTCACTGGACACAAACCTGAGAACTGTAAGATGTAAATATATCTGCGTATGGACCGCGACAAAGACACATGGTTCATAAAGAGTGTTCGAGCGTGCGTGTGTTGCTTCGAGACAGCCAGCGTGAACCGTTTCAAACCCTCGTTCTTGAGTGAGCGAGAAATTATGGCTTCCACGTATTATGTATGGTTAGGAAATACACATGCAACTTTTAACCCATACAAGTTACCATTCCTATACACACAACGCCCATTTAACCTCCACATTAACTCCTATAGGTCAGTTAGTCAAGGAGGTGAAGATAAACAATGACTATCATGAAACGCTCTGCTCTTTCTCCTCCCGACTATTTTCAAAGACCACAGAGAAAATTAGCCTGGTTCTCAAGTGTTTCTCCTGTTAATAGTGTATAAAGCTTGTTAATATGTCACCAGAGCCATAAAAACATCCCTAAAACCAGTACATCTTCAATTTGAGCGTTATGAGTGTAATGGAGATGCGAGCAAAAGTGTTTCAGAATATTGTCCATGCTAAACTATGAAAAAAACAAGATTACTTCATCCCACACAACATTATAATCTCACTTTACCTCCAGCGTCCCGGGCAGTCGTCAGAGGTGATCCGTAGTGCCCTGGAAATAACACAAAAGTGCAGGATGTCGCAGATAACACGAAATAAAAACACACAAACACGTAATCTCACTCCCGCCACCCACCACCACTGCCGCGGTTCCAATACTATTATTGTGTTCCAAGGAGGCTACGTAAAACCTCTGATTAACTCCATTACTATTTCAAAAATGATGCTGGCGATATGAATAATGGTTTAATTAATATAGAAAAATATGTAATTAATGCCGGATTGATTGAATCTTATTAAATGTATTAAATGAGTATAGCTTTTGTTGACATCGTACCAAACAAGGAAAGTATTGAACTGTTGTCAATCACGCATCGAGTTGAAAAGAATAAGAAAAATGCTCATAACTAAAGCCTAATGCTCTCTCTCTCTCTCTCTCTCTCTCTCTCTCTCTCTCTGCAAGGATAGACAAACACACACCATCCCACTGCTGTCTTCATTCGTCATGGTGTTAATCTTAATATAATAAATCCACTTTCTTAACCATTAATAATTCACTTAACTCTACGGGGGTAACCGATACAACACATGAATATTGTACATGAAACCTACAAGATATTATATATATAAGTCTGTATAATAATGATATAGTATCCATGCTCCGATAACAATACAATATATTTATGACTATCAATTTTTTTTATTTGTTTAGATAAGTAGGCTCCATTGGTTTTAGTTTAGAGGAAGTAACATATATGCAGTAATGTAGTATTTGAACACTGAACACTGATGGTATAGAGAAGGGCCCGTATTTTGAAACGCTGTGTGTTCTCTGCACGACTATTTTCACAGGCCACAGATATCATTTGTCGAGTTTTCATTGGTGCTTTTTTATTTTTCCACATTGATAAAACAGTGTCCTTGCTTAACTCCTACTGGAATTATGAAAACATCCCTGAAAAAACATCAATCTTGTCCACTAGAGGCTGGCTGTCAAACTCCCTGGAATCATGACAACTCCCTTGAAAAATCATTATAACTTTCAACACAGCCTATTAAACTATCATAATAATCATGAAAACACCCTTGAAAATCCCTGCAACATTCAAAACAGCCTGTCAATCTGTCACTGCACCCATGAAAACACCCTTGGAAATTTGCAGCATTCAGTACATTCTGTCAAACGGTCACTGCAATCATGAAAACACCTGAAAATCTGGAACTTTCAATACATCCTGTCAGTCTATCACTGCAATCATATAAACACCTTCGAAAACCCTAAGAACGTCCGCTGGCGCCTGACAAAGTAGTCGAGACGAGACACCGAAACGTTTGAGAATACGGTCCATTAAGGTGTGAGCCACGGGACAACATCAATGGCTAGGCGATGCTGATGAACTTTTACTTGAGTCATCGCTAAAAATGATCACGTTTTTGTTGAATTTCTTTCTTGTCAAAACCAATCAAGAGAAAACGGATCCCCTTTGACCGAAGAAAGGCACACTCAACTACGACAGGCTGCAGACATTGAAGAATTGTGGGGCTCAGGCAGCGTGTAATCGACTGCTCCTCTCCTCAGTCAGACAGATAATTTAAGCACCTCGGAAATAAGTGAATAGATTAATAATGAAAAAAATAAGCAACACTCCCCCTAAGCCCACATTTTGAAATACTGTTCACTTATCAGGACTGTTTTCAAAGGCCTCAGAGATAAGTCAGGTTGTCATGGGTGTTTTTTTTCAGTGTTTTTCTTATTTATGATGAAAAATACTGGTTTGAAGATGAATATGGGCTTTTTTTGAGTGTTTATCTTATTTATGATGAAAAATACTAGTTTAAATATGACTAAAAGCATGAAAACACCCTTGAAAGTCCTGGTAACTTCCACTGAGCGTGATGAAAGGAGCCGAAAGGAGGCGTGGAAATGTTTCGGAACACGTGAACAGTTTCCAGTGTGGCTGTACAGTGGCTGCGATTAGAATGTCCCCAGTTTAGCCACTTAAATTTTCATCCCTCGCTCATATGCCTACCAAGCCACGCCTCTTTTATTTGTATCTCTTTCATAAATAATTGAACAAAAAAGAGAAAAAAATTGGCGTTGTTGTTTTCATCATTTTGTTTTTACTTGTAGATTATTTATGTGAGAAGTGTAAATAGAACAATTAAAATGGCTTTTTTCCTACTGTATATATATATATATATATATATATATATATATATATATATATATATATATATATATATATATATATATATATATATATATATATATAAGCTATGAAACAGTGCTCTTACCTGTTTTCTTCCAAGAACATATTCACAAAATTATCCACTCAAAATAACAAGTATATATATATATATATATATATATATATATATATATATATATATATATATATATATATATATATATATATATATATATATATATATATATATAAAACAGACAAATCAATGAATCCAACGACACCATCCATCACTCACAAGCTTAGTTCACCACGCCTCTTCGTCTTAGCGTATAAAAAGATAAAATAGTACTCTCGTTTTTTTTTTTTTTTTTTTTTACCCACCAATGACCAGATCACAAAAATGCTCCATGTAAAAAATAGATTATAAAACAGACAAGAACCAGTGAGTACAAAGACACCATGGAATGTATGTACGTGGTGCTGCTGAGTGCACCGGGCCAAGCCAAGGGCAGCCGTGGGGGTCTTGCTGGGCACATACTCTGAAACGCTTTGCTCTCTCGCCACGACTATTTTCCAAGGCCACAGGGATGATTGGCCGGGTTCTCAAGAGTGATTCTCCGGTTAATAGCGTAGAAATATTGTTAATCTGTTACTAGAACCATAAAAACACCCTTAAAAACCAGTTTCACCTCACCTATACTGGAGTCTTTCAAATTAGTAGAGGTGCGGCGCAGAAACGTTTCAGAACATGGTCCCTGCTCTCCGTCTGGGCCGCTCGCCTCGAAAAGACGACGACAAAAGGAAAAGGAGCGGCAGTTCCTAGTGTGAGTGTGCAGAATCACGGCCGTCCCTGTCACTGCAGTGGACCAAACATTTCTTTCATTTTCTCTCAAGTGGGAAAGAAAATGTTCGTAACTAAAGAGCAGATTTCCGGAACTGAGTCAGCATCAGTTTTATTTCATTTACTTATTTATTTATTTATTTATTTATTTATTTATTTTTTGGTGTGTGTGGAGATGAGAAAGAAAGTGACAAAGTGTATTTCTTTTGCCGTTGTTTTGTTATATCAGCCTCCTCAACATCTAAAACAAGGAGAAAAAAATAAATCAGAAAAGTTTCGTCCGCCGGAGTGGAAGGAGCGTGATTCTGTACCAGCACACACTGTATTCCTTTTCTAAAAACTCGCATGAGGAGCCGAACAAGTCACCTCATGCTTCACCTCATCAGACACACACTAAGATCCACATTCGTATTCTTAAACACATCGAGTTTCCACCTGAACTATCTTTTCAAAGGCTACAGAAACGATTAATCAGGTTCTCTCGAATGCTTCTATCACTGAATGCGCGGAACCCCCCACCCGACTTCACTCTCTCTCCTTTATCTCCCTACTCACATCATCCTTCACCTCCTTTCTCTTCTTCCTCTTTCTTGACCTCTTATCTTCCTTCCCCTTTCCTCCTCCTCCTCCTCCTCTTTCCCTAAAATGTCCCTGTCATCACGAACACACCTTTGAAAACCCCAGTAACATTTAGTACAGCCTGTCCAAATTAGTGAAGGTGAGACATCGAACTGTTTAAGAATACGAACTTCACGTAGAATCACCATGACATACAATGCACATCCAGACTCCTTGTAACTTGGTCCCTTCATCAATTCTCCATGTAAAGTTTTCACCTCGGTTCGTCATCACGCGAGACACACAAGCACATTAAATAATAAAAAAAAAAAAGGTTCCTTGCGATACGATCTAAGTCTAAGCTTACGTTCACTATGATGTTTTGTGCGAGGAAGTTTAAACATCCTGCCCACCAACCTCTCATCCTTTTTGGCTTCATCGGTGTAAAAAAAAAAAAAAAATCGTTCCTTGTGCTTCTCTTTTCTCAATTTGCCGTCACACGAAGCTTCACGTCATTGGATTCGCTCTTGTCAATCTCACAGTTCATTAAGCTCGAGTCATGTTTGTGTTGAACGTCACAATACGATACGGAGCAGCGTTAGTAGTAGTAGTAGTAGTAGTAGTAGTAGTAGTAATCACAGTCATCCCAGCCTCTTCTGAGTTATGTTCAAGTGAGATTCAGTTAGGTTAGGTTAGGTTAGCCGTAACACATCCTAACTTACATAAAAAAAAATACCTAGGGTGACTGATGTTTGTGATCAGTAGTAGTAGTAGTAGTAGTAGTAGTAGTAGGAGTGGTGGCGGTGGTATTTCCCTAAGCAGTCAGTGTGGGATTCTCCGAGCTGGTAGCGGCCTGTCCAGTGGCGTCCCTCGCTCGGCGGAGGTGTGAAGAGGCAGGTTGTAAGCTCACGCAAATGCTGTAGCCACGTGCTCGCCACCAGAACACGTGCACTACAGGCGGCGCGGCGTGGTGTGCTATCCGTGTGGTGGTGGTGCCCTCTGTTGGTGTCCCCTCTTGGCGGTGAATCTACCTTAACGTTTCTTCTCTTTTGGTAAGTTCACTTCCTTTTATTTTGCGGCTGAAGTAGCGCCTTACTTTCCGTCTTTCCGGTGAATTTAATTGAACATTTCCTCTCTTTGTTCAGTTCAGTTCCTTCCCCTCTCTGCAGGAAAATTATCTCAATATTTCTCCTCTTTAGGATAAATTCACCTCATTTCCCCTTTTTACGGGAAACTTACCTCATAATTTCCCCTCTTTTGGGTAAATTCACCTCCTTACTTCTCAGTTTTTAGCATTATATGTCCCTCAACACCTTCCCTTCCCTTTGTTACAGTATGTCACCTCGTCAATGGAATCCTTCTCTATGTAAAGCGACTGAAGCATAAATTTGTGTCCATAACGAGACGAAAAGATGAATCGAGTCTGCGCAGTGAAGAACAAGTAACGCGAGAGCCTTTGAAATAAACACGAACATGGAACAGAGTGAAGAGTGAAGTGCATGACGCTAACAATACTGCAATGGTGTGTGTGTGTGTGTGTGTGTGTATATGTGTGTACGTGTGTGTGTCACCTTCCTCACTGCCAAGCTGGAGGAAGGCGGTGGAGTATGCTTGATAAAGTGCTCTCCTTATAAACAACACGAGTAATTTAAACTAAAGCTAACTTATAATGGAATGCGTGGCTCGGGTCGTCACCAAACTATATACAAAATACGAGGGCGAGATACCTTGGCCCGTATTCAGAAACACTGTGCACTCTCGCTCTCTCTCACACCACACACGACTCTTTTCAAAGGCCACACAGGTGTTTAAACAGGCTCTCAAAAGTTTCTCCATTAAATAACAAAGAAATTTCATAAATCTGTCACTAGAACCGTAAAATCACGCTTAAGAACCCGCGTCACTTCATCTACAGCCTTTTGAAAGTCGAAGGTGCGGCGCAGAGGAGTTTCAAAATACGGTCTAGAGAGGCGGTGGAGTCAGTGGCGTAGGAAGGGCGCGGCTGATGAAAATGTGTCGTGGCTTGCTTTACCTGGTAGCTTTTCCCATCAGGACTGTTTTCAAGAGCCACTCAGAAAATTAGTCGGGGTCTCACGGGTAACCTTCTTCTCATTAGTGGTGTAAAGTTCTCGTTAAGTTATTGCTAGTCTTGAAAACACCCTTGAAAAGTCCAATTAACATCCACTACAGCCAATGAAAGCAGCCCGGATGAGACACCGAGATGTTTTGGAATGATTCTCTCTCTCTCTCTCTCTCTCTCTCTCTTGCGCTTTCCTACACCCCTTTTCAGCGTCTTTCCTTTCACTAACACCACGAGAACTTATTTCTATTGTTATTTTTTTGGTCTTAGCTCCACTCCCGAACATCTCTGCTCCACCGACGCCCAGGTAAGGAATGTCAGGTGTCTAGTGTTCATGTTTTGCTCCATTGTTCCCTCGGAGTGACGTGGAGACTGGGAATGGAGTTTGGGTGTATGAAAATATTGTTATCAGTATTCTTGTTAGTTCTCGTGCGTTGTAAAAGTTTGGTCGCATGAATATCAGCCATCACAGCATTTATTATCATTTATTATTTATTTATTTATTTTTTTTGTTAGGTGTATTGAGATTAGGTTAGGTTAGGTTGGTTTAGGTAAAGTTGGGTTAGGTTAGGTTAGGTTAGGTTAGGTTAGGTTAGGTTAAGTTAGGTAAAGTTGGGTTAGCTCAGGTGGGGTTAGGTGAGGTTAGGTTAGGTCAAATAAGGTCAAATGAGGTTAGATCAAGTCAGGTGAGGTTAGATTAGGTTACGTTAGGTTGAATTGGGTTATCAAATGTAAGTTAACCCAACCTAACATCATCCAATCAGACCATAACAGAAGTGGCTGACGTTCATGTGACCTGCTACGCTGTAACTCCACCTGTGACCTCCTAACTAAAGCCGTGACGCGATACAGTGACGGGAAGGGGTCGAGCAGTGACGTGATGTGACGTGATCTAAGTGCAACCAAGTGCTTCCCTTACACTGCAGGACAAGAACCTAAGGGGAAGAATCAGAAGTCCGTGCACGCAATGGTTCTGTGTTCGTCACCATGAAGTGTATCGCATGGTCTGAAGCACCACGCCAACAATTAACAACAGTAAAAACACCCTTAGAACTCATTCAACTTCAACTGGAGCCTTTTGAAAACAATGGAGGTGCGGAGGGAAGTGTTTTAGAATAGGAACCCACACCACACTTGACTGGCTGGCCTGACGAAGGACTGACAGCTGGCGGAGGCATCGAGACAACACGTGCACAAACACATCACGACCCGCATTCAGAAACACTACTCTCTCAACCAACTATTTCCAAAGGCCACAGAAACGCTTAGCCGGGTTCTCAACACTGTTTCTTCTATTAATACCATAGAAATCTTGTCAATCTGTCACTAGAACCATAAAAACACCTTTAAAAACCCGTGTAGCTTCAACTAGAGCCTTTTGAATGTAGTGGAGGTGTGGAGAGGAAGTGTTTTAGAATGTGGTTCCCAGGCTTCCACACGCACACGGGAAAGTCCTCGTCTTCGTCACTGCCTTCGTCAGCGCCTCCCTCTGCGTGCACGAACCTCAACTAAGATTAACTAAGACGAAATATACACCGTTGCTTCCTGCTTAACTAAATTACATCCACACCTCCTTCCTGTACCTCTGCCCTCACTTGTTGTCAACGCCCCCCCTTGCTAGAACCAAAAGCAGGTGGTACGTTAGTCTGTCAGTGCCGTCTGGGGTGCCTCTGTTGGCTCTACCTCTCCCAGCCAGCCAGCCAGCCAGTGCCAATCCGGTCATTCACTTAGGTGCTGGTTAGATCAAAGCAATGTTTTTTTTTCACATATATTCCTGAAATAAGAAAAAAATATTTGAAGCGCGCAAACACACACACACACACACACACACACACACACACACACACACATCACGACCCGCATTCAGAAACTCTTTGCTCTCTCACCACGACTATTTTCAAAGGCCACAGAGATGATTAGCCGGGTTCTCGAGAGTGTTTCTCCTGTTAATAATGTAAAAATCTTATTACTGTCACTAGAACAGTAAAAAACATCCTTAAAACCCATGCAACTTCAACTGAGGCCTTTTGAAAACAATGGAGGTGCGGAGGGAAGAGTTTTAGAATAGGAACCCACACCACACTTGACTGGCTGGCCTGACGAAGGACTGACAGCTGGCGGAGGCATCGAGGCAACACATGCACAAACAGACAGACAGACGCGGCACCAATTCTGGACGTGCCGCTGAATCCTGAACGCGTGAAGCACCACATCCCACTTCACTGCTTCACTCACGGGTTCACGGGGCTCAGAACAAACACGCCCATCGCTTCACTCACAACACCGTAAGACTGCAGTGACGGGACTCCTTGCCGTCACTATACAAACCCTCACCTTCACCACCACAGGACCCATATTATAAACAGTCCCATTAAAACTATCCTCAGACAGATGGTTACTTAAATCCTCACGGGTGTGTTTTTACTGACGATGCGCACCCCTTGTTAAACTATCACTAGAAACATGACCAAAAACACCCTGAGGAAACTTAAATAACCTGTTAGAGCCTGAAAATAGTCGATATAGACGCCGAAGTGACGAAAATACCCAGAATACGGGCCAGGAAAGCCACCAACCACACTTAACATACAAACAGAACTGCGCTTCCTTGGCAGACTCTACGCCCCGCCGCAGTCTACAGCCACACCTCTTCACTGTTGGCCACTAGTCATACCCTATCGTCGGCCACCTCAGTTGCAGGGGAGGACAGCTTGGCAGGGGCGTTCTCCTGGCCCGCGTCGGTGGTGCGTGGCCCAGACGGAGACGTCGGGCCGGCCATCGCGGGGTTCTTGTCGCTGAAGTACCCACTGGGCTTCGGCTTGAGGTGGCGGTTGTTCATCTCCATGTGCACGATCTTCATGAACTCCATCTGCGCCGCCAGCTTCTGTATCTCCTCCTGCAGGGACAGAGTGGTGGTGGTGGTGGTAGTAGTAGTAGTTGTAATGAGTAATAATAATAGTTGTAGTTTTTGTAGTAGTAGTAGTAAAGAGCTACGTATCAGCAGCCTAGCACCTCACCATGAACAGCATAAAATAACAACAACAACAACAAAACAACAAAAAACAAGAAAAACAGTGCCCCCTCCACCCCACGCAACCAAAGCAGGAAGGTTATAGAAAACGTGCAACGAGTATAAAAGAATAAAAAAAGAAAAAAAAAATACTGAGAACCTTCACTAAACATCAAAGGCATCACAGAGGGAGATTATTGACAACAAACACGTACCATCCTACCTACCGTGGCCCTTTCAAAATGTCAGCTGCCTCCTTATCTCTTCCTGTGAATGAAAAACACGCTTGGGAGGGAGGGAGGGAGTGACAGGGAGGTAGGGGGGGAGACTGGGAGGGAGAGGAATGGAAGGAGGCAGGCAGGAGGTAGGGAGATAGGGAAGTAAGGATGGAAGAAGTGGGGGTGACAGGGAGGGAGTGGAATGAAAGGGAGGCAGGGAAGAAGTGGTAGGGAGACAGAAGCAGGGAGGCAAGCAAGGAGGGAGTGGCAGGGAGGCAGAGGGTGAATTCAAGTGAAGGGATTTTCTCTTTCTGCAAACGTTCCTTTTTCTTTCATATTTTCCTTACCAAGCATGAAGAAGTATATTAAACCACAAGAAAAAAAAAAAAAAGACACGAGATGAAAGAGATTATTTGGATGAAAATTTAATAAGCTAATCTTTTTTTGCATCTTCACTAACACTGCATTCTTTAAATATACTTTTCACTTACAAAGGATGACGAAAATGAACTCAAGTATCCAGCTAAGAGAAAACGAAAAGAAAACGAAAAGCAGAAAACGGGGAATTATTTGCTCAAACTACGTTAATCTCGCTTGGATCTTTGCCCTCGCCGCAATTCTCATGTGAACTCAGGCAGGGAGGGACGGAGCGCGGTCTGCAGCAGACACAACATTAGGTGGGCAGCATGTTAGCGTCCAGTGAGAGGCGGGGGAGGGTTGGGGAGGGAATTGAGGCTGCGAGAAGGGAGCAGATAGAGGCTGGTCCCCGATACAGGGTCGCCATCAGTATAAATATTCTGAAACACTTTTAACTTATTCAGAGGAGTGTACGATTGGTTTGCATGGTTTAAATTGGTCACAAGGACAAAAATACAGAATAGGAAGCTAATCTTGTCTTTTCCAGGCTACAAAAGTAATGAAGAACAAGTTAAGGAGGGAAGGATGAAAGAAAGAAAAAAAAACGAGGGAAAAGAATAAAAGAGAAAGAATAAAAAGGTTAATGAAACAAGAAGGAAGTTGAAATATAAAGAATGGAAACAGAAACTCAGAGAAGAAAAGGGAAAGTAAAACAACACAAGAGGAAAGAAAGGAAGAGAGGGAAAAAGGAAGGGGAACAAGAATAATGAAAAAAGAAGGACAAGATGGAAAGGAAACACTGAAAAAAAGTAAATAAATGAGAGAGAAAAGCAGAATGAGAATAAAAAAAAACTGAGGGTAAAGGAGAACAGAGAGAGAGAGAGAGAGAGAGAGAGAGAGAGAGAGAGAGAAAAGGGGTAGACGAGATTGCATCATAGTGAAGAGGTGGAGAGATGGAGGGATATTGGAAGAATGTAGAGAAGGAGGGAGGGAGGGAGGGGAAAAAAAAGAGAAGGAAAAGAGGAAAATGAGATTGAAAAGGATATGGAGAGAGTGAAGTGAAGGAAGGGAGAAGGAAGGAAGGAAGGAAGGAAGGAAAAGAAGGAAGAGAATGCAAGAAAACATGAAAGAAAAGAAAAAAAGGGAAGATGAAGAGGAAAGGAAAAACAAGTGGGAGAGGTGAAAAAACGGGAAATGGTAAGGAAAGGAGAGAACGTAGGAATATGAAATTAATGGAGGAAGAAAGGAGTAAGGAAGACAAGGGAAAATGAGAGGAAAAGGAGGAAAGGAAAGCGAAACGAGAAGAAAAAGAGAAAAGAAAAGAAAAAAATGAGAGGAAAAGGAGGGAAGGAAAGGAGAGGAGGAGATGAAATGCGAGGAAAAGGATAAAAATAAAGAGAAAGAGACGTGAGAAACAGGAGAAAAACGGACGAAAAAGAAAAGAAGAGGTTGGCAATGATAAGAAATAGAGAGAATACTGACAAGGGAAAATCTGGGAATACAGGGGCGAGGAAGGGGAAGGAGAGAGGGAGGGGAGAGGCCGCCACGGGGAGCATAAGAGACCGTGGACCATTATTCTGAAACACCTCTACATACTTACAAAAGACTCGGGTTATTAAGGGTGTTTTTACAGTTCTATTGACAGATTAACAAGATTTCTACATTATGAACAGGGGAGACGATCTTGAGGAACAGGCGTGGCGAGGGGAGTCTTTCAGAATATGACCTGGGGAGCAGTAGGGGTGTTTGTTTTAGGTGTACTGTTGCGCTCCCTCAAGACTTGCTCCCCTCCTGCCTGACTCCACCAACCCGACACGCCGCCACATTCTGTTATGGTGGTGGTGGTGGTGGTGGTGGTGGTAATGTAGTTGTGGTAGTAGTAGTAGTAGTAGTAGTAGGAGTGGTTGTTGATGCTACGTTCATTGTCCTCTCTCTCTCTCTCTCTCTCTCTCTCTCTCTCTCTCTCTCTCTCTCTCTCTCTCTCTCTCTCTCTTAACGGAGATAACGATGGTAATACTTAATAACAACAACAACAACAACAACTGCAATAATAATAATAATAATAATAATAATAATAATAATAATAATAATAATCATAATAATAATAATAATAATAATAATGATAATAATAATAAAATTAACAAAATAACAACAACAACAGCAACAACAACAATAAAAACTACTACTACTACTACTACTACTACTACTACTACAACTACTACTTCCTATTAATATTAGAAAACAAACAAACAAGCAAACAAACAAACAAACAATGACAGTAACAACAACAACAACAACAACAACAACAACAACAACAATAACATCCCCCTTCATCCCCCTTCAT
>NC_087172.1:13999929-14014929 GCF_035594125.1 Scylla paramamosain
TCTCTCTCTCTCTCTCTCTCTCTCTCTCTCTCTCTCTCTCTCTCTCTCTCTCTCTCTCTCACATCCCTCTCACGTCTCCACAAGCTTACTGTCTCCCTCTCCCTCTTCCTCCTACCCCACTCACTCTAGCTTACTGCCTCACTCTCTCCCCCTCACTCCCTCTCCCTCTCTCCCTCTCTCTCTCCCACTCACCGGCAGCAAGCGAGTGGTCCCACCAATCATATTTGCATTGCTTGTACTTGAGCCCTGAGTCAGCGGCCTTCACCTCGGCGGAGGGCGTGGCGCTGAGGCTCCACGCGCTCAGGTACACCAGCATGATCAGTAGGATGGGCGTCAGCCACTGCAGCAGCTGTTTGTCCGTCAGCTTGATCTTGTGTGCTGAAGTCACGCGGTATGTCAGCGATACCCTGTAGGTGAGGTAAGGTGAGGTCAGGTAAGGTTGGCTAGGTTAGGTTAGGTTAGGTTAGGTTAGAATTTGTTTGGGTGAAGTGAGGTTAGGTTAGGTTTACGTTAGGTGAGGTTAGTTTGGTTTGGTTAGAGTAGTTTAGGTTAACTTAAGTCCCTCCCTCTTCCTCGCACCTCATTCACGTCATTAATTCATAGGTTTGGTTAGATTAGGTTCGGTTCGGCTGGGTTAGGTGAGGTTTGGGTAGGTTTGGTTTGGTTTTGTTAGATTAGGAGAGAGAGAGAGAGAGAGAGAGAGAGAGAGAGAGAGAGAGAGAGAGAGAGAGAGAGAGAGAGAGAGAGAGAGAGAGAGAGAGAGAAAACGAGAAACGAGAGAAAAAACAAACGAGAAACGTGAGAAATCGAACGAGAGACGAAAGAAAAGAAAAAAACGAACGAAACGAAAGGAAACAACAAATAAACAACCGGAAAAAAAACAAGAGAAAAACAAAAACATCAAAAACAACAACAGCAACAACAACAACAACAATCTTTACACAACAACACTACACAGACGACCTTGTTAAACACAGCCTAGTTAGCCCTGCCCTTCACCCACATCTCCTGCCACTCCTGCATCCACTAGAGCCCTACAGTGCCTTCCAGAGCCCTCTATGTACCGGCCGCGGGGCACTCCACTGGTCCCGTGTGCGTCCTTTGAGACTTGCTGGGTGGGAATCTGAAGGAGGGGCTGACGGAGGGACTGAAGGAGAGGGTGAAATAACCTGAAGGTGGGGCTGAAATTACCTGACAGAGGGGCTGAAAAAGGACTGAAGTTACCTGAAGGAGGGACTGAAGGAGGGGCTGACGTAGGAGCCAAAGTAAAGTAACCTGAAGGAGTGGTGAAGGAGGGACTGAAATAAGGGTGAGGAGAGGTGGAGATCGAGGATGAGATGATGATGATGAGGAGGATGGGGAAGAGGAGGAGGAGAAGGAAGAGGAGAAGAAAGAGGAGGAGGAGGAGGGACACGAAAGACATCTTCGCTCACATTCGAAACGGTCCAACGACGGCAGGAAATAAAGAGGAAGAGGAGGAGGAGGAGGAGGAGGAGGAGGAGGAGGAGGAGGAGGAGGAGGGAAAGGGTGAAGCGAAAGAGAAGGGTGTCAGGAGGGAATGAGGGAGAGGAAGGAAAAAAAAAAAGGAAGAAAAGTTTGTGGGTGAGTGCGAGAGGGAAGGAAGGAAGGAAGGAAGGAGGGAGAGAGAAGGAATGAAAGAAACAGGAAAACTTAGAAAGAGAAATAGAAAAGTCAGGTATTAAGAGAGAGAGAGAGAGAGAGAGAGAGAGAGAGAGAGAGAGAGAGAGAGAGAGAGAGAGAGAGAGAGAGAGAGAGAGAGAATCCACACCTTCCCATCACACACACAGGTAAGAGAGAGAACACAAGAAACACGGCTGTAAAAAAAAATGAACACTGATAATTTGTAAGGTTCCCTGCTTGAGTGTATTGCGTGTTGCGTGCAGCGGATGGGGTTGCGTGCAGTGGTGGTGGTGGTAGTGGTGGTGGTGGTGGCTGTGATTTTCTTTCTTTCCTTTTCTCGCTTGTTTTCTCTTAGCCATTACATACATACATACATACATACATACATACATACATACATACATACATACATACATACACAAGTTTACCTGTTGAATCTCGTGATAGGTCTTGCTTTCACTGCAGTTAATCAAGGTTTCCGTCTCTCAGCTCTCCCTTCTCCCTCCACGCCCCTCTCTAGCTCTCCCCGCTTCTCCCTTCCCTCTCCCTCCATACCCCTCTCTCTGATCCCTTCCTCCCTCCCTCTCTCTCTCTCTGTGTCCTTCCATGACCCTCTCCCAACTCTCCTCTCCCCACCATTTCTCCTCCCCTCCCTCCATGTCCCTCTCCCACCTCCTCTCCCAAGCCTCTCCCTCATCACCCCGGGCACTTCATTCCCTCGACATCGCTAATCCCACCCTCACTTCTCTCCTCTCATTACCTCTCACTCGCAAAAAATGTGAGAGGAAAAACAGGGCTGGAGTTACGAAAAAAAGAGGGAGAAAAAGGGAGAGAGGAGTAAAAAAGATGTGTGTGTGTGTGTGTGTGCGCGCGCAAGAACCCACCAATAAAATGTGCTAATCATACCCTCCCTCCCCCTCTCCTCCCCTACTTCCTCCCACCTCCCCACACTCCATCTCCCCACCACCTCCCCCCAAAAAATAGTTCCAGGTAACCGAACCTTCATTAAAGTTTCGGATTACCTGTAAATGAAGCTTTACGGACCGGGAGTGAAGCTTCAAGCGGTTCATTTAGTGGTTCATTCAGTGGTTCAGAAGCCCAGATGGAGAGAGAGAGAGAGAGAGAGAGAGAGAGAGAGAGAGAGAGAGAGAGAGAGAGAGAGAATTTGTGAGTGAAGCATAAAAATGAAACTGTCTCGAGCAGTGATAAAACCGATGAACGAGAGAGAGAGAGAGAGAGAGAGAGAGAGAGAGAGAGAGAGAGAGAGAGAGAGAGAGACCCATAAAAGAGATCTCAAAACAAGACAACAAAAGAAAACGTGAATTCAAAGACTTTTTTTTTTATAAGTGGGTGGTTCTTTTCCTCTCCTCCCTCCTCTCCACCACTCCCTCTCACCCCAAAGAGAGAGAGAGAGAGAGAGGGAAAAGAAAACATAACACAACTCAAAACCCGAGAAAACAAAGGAGTATTTTCAGGTGAACTAACTAATGTACATATATATATTTTTTTTTCCTTCATTTTTTCCCTCGTAATATTTTCTTTCATTATTCGAGAAACCAAGAAATGAAAAATATATATACACGAGAATAAATTTTACTCTTCTCCTCCTCCTCCTCCTCCTCCTCCTCCTCCTCCTCCTCCTCCTCCTCCTCCTCCTCCTCCTCCTCTTCGTATAAGGTTAGGAAATGGCTACAAAGGGTGTTTCCAGATGACATGAAGACACGCGGGGAGGGGAGAGAGGAAGATGGAAGGGAGAAGAGGGGAGAGGAAGGGAGAGGAAGGGAGAGGGAGAGGTGATGTGAGAGACAGGTGCTAGGAGAGACGGAAAGACGTGGCCGCCATCTCACCAGGTGACGTGACAGGAAGGGTTACGGAGGAGGAGGAGGAGGAGGAGGAGGAGGAGGAGGAGGAGGAGGAGGAGGAGGAGGTGGTGGTGCTGGTGAGACGTAGTGGATTTGACATGTTGGTCTCTTTTCTATCACCTCCTCCTCCTCCTCCTCCTCCTCCTCCTTAATTTTCTCACTTTCTATCTCTCTTCCTCCTCTTCCTTCTACTTCACCTCCTTTTTTATCCTTTTCTCTTCTTCTTCTTCTTCTTCTTCTTCTTCTTCTTCTTCTTCTTCTTCTTCTTCTTCTTCTTCTTCCTCCTCCTCCTCCTCCTCCTCCTGTACTATCCTATCTCTCGTGGAATAGTTTACCCAAACAGCCACGAAAGGACCTAAAGGATTGTTGTTGTTTGGACTTCCTTTGTATTCCTTTGTGTTCCTCGTTCTTGTTTTTGTTCTTGTTCTTGTTCTTCTCTCTACAATTTCTTACGTATTTTTATTCGTACTATTCTTCATTTTCATTATCATTTTCTTCTCTCCTCCTCCTTCTCTTCCTCCTCCTCCTCCTCCTCCTCCTCCTCCTCCTCCTCCTCCTCCTCCTCATAGCTCAGGGATAATGAAGGAAACTTGCTAACTTGAGCATACGCATTCTCTCTCTCTCTCTCTCTCTCTCTCTCTCTCTCTCTCTCTCTCTCTCTCTCTCTCTCTCTCTCTCTCTCTCTCTATTTTCTTTCTTAATCGACAAGTAATGAAGAAAAGCAGTAAAAAGCAAGAGAGAGAGAGAGAGAGAGAGAGAGAGAGAGAGAGAGAGAGAGAGAGAGAGAGAGAGAGAGAGAGAGAGAGAATGCCTCACCTCAACACCTCCACCAAATTGAATCACAGTGCCAGCCCCTCTCTCTCTCTCTCTCTCTCTCTCTCTCTCTCTCTCTCTCTCTCTCTCTCTCTCTCTCTCTCTCTCTCTTTCCACCTGACATTCCTATTTGTTTTATTTTTTTTCCTTTTTTCCGTTCGGTACACACACACACACACACACACACACACACACACACACACACACACACACACACACACACACACACGAACACACACGAACACACATTTATTTTTCCATTCTTTCTTAATCTTTCTCGTTATTTCCTTTTCTCTCTATTCCTTCATTTCTCTCTCTCTCTCTCTCTCTCTCTCTCTCTCTCTCTCTCTCTCTCTCTCTCTCTCTCTCTCTCTCTCTCTCTGAAAGCAATACTTCTCTTTGTCCTTACTCCATCTCTCTCCTTTTGTCTCCCTCTCCCTCTCTCCCTCACCCCCCTCTCCCTCTCTCTCTCCCTCTCTTCCTCCCTCCTCTATAGTGCAGAAAACAAGATGACGTCACAGGCAGCGATAGGTGACGTCACAGAGAGAATATTACGTCACAGCTAAATCTCTGCTGCTGATTGGTTGATTGCTTCTCATGAGTCACGCCCTCGACTCTCCTGATTGGTCTGTTTTTTTCAGGTAACGAATGGCGGCTGCGAATTGGTTGAGAGTGTGGCCTTGTGTGTGTGTGTGTGTGTGTGTGTGTGTGTGTGTGTGTGTGTGTGTGTGTGTGTGTGTAGGACGAGAGAGAGAGAGAGAGAGAGAGAGAGAGAGAGAGAGAGAGAGAGAGAGAGAGAGAGAGAGAGAGAGAGAGAGAGAGAGAGAGAGAAAGGGGTATAAACAGACAGACAAACGAACGGACGGACACACACACACACACACACACACACACACACACACACATAGAGGTAATAATTAACACATACATTTTAAAATTTAAGGAATCCGTAAAAAGAAAAGAAAAAAACGTAAATTATGAAAAAAAGCAAGAAAGAAAAGATGAAATAAAAAAAACAACAAAATAAAAAAATAAAAAAGATAAATAAATAAACATACCAAGCAAAACAAACAAACAAACAAACAAACAAACAAACAAACAGACACAACTACAAACCAAACAACAAAACAAGAAAGAAGCAACAAAAGAACGAGGGAAAGTAAACAAGGGAAATAAACAAAGCCAATAAACAAACGACCATAAACTTGATGAAAAAAAGAAAGGAAAAAGAAGAAAAAAGAGGAGAAATGAAAGAAAAAGAGAAAGAAAAAAAGGAAAACACAATTCCTGGTACGGAAGTTTGATGGGAGGACTGAGAAAGGTCACCTACTGGCCCTTAACTGACCTGGAGTGACCTGGAGTGACCTGAAGTGACATGGAGTGACTTGAAATGACCTGAAGTGACCTGGAGTGACCTGGAGTGACTTGACGTGACCTGGAGTGACCTGTAATGTGATGAAGTGGCCTGAAGTGACCTGAAATGACCTGAAGTGACCTGAAATGACCTGAAGTGACCTGGAGTGATCTGGAGTGACCTGGAGGGAGGTGAAGGGAGATGGAGGGACTTGGAGTGACCTGGAGTGACCTAAAGTGACCTCGAGTGACCCGAAGTGACGATGTGACCTAGAGTGATCTGAATTGGCCCTATGACCTCGCCCTTCCCTCCCAACTACTACTATTACTACTACAGCTACTACTATTACTACTACTACTACTATTACAATTACTCTACTACTAAATGGGATCAGATTAGTGTCAGTAACTTTAATAAAACCTTCCCTCATTACCTCCCTTTCCTCATCATCCTTCTTCTAAAATATAAGTATCTTTTATTTTTTCTTAAGCGTCCTTTTAAATTCTCAAGTGCTCGCCTTTATTATATATTTATTTTTTTTTTCTTTTTTCAGTTTCTCGTTTTTCTGTCTTTTTTTCTTTTTTTCTTTTTGTCTCCTTCCCCAGTCTTATTTTGTTTCCATTGCTATTTCTTCTTCTTCTTCTTCTTCTTCTTCTTCTTCTTCTTCTTCTTCTTCTTCTTCTTCTTCTTCTGTTTTTTCTTTTCTTTCTCTTCTTTTTCCTCCTCCTCTTCTTCCTCCTCATTCCTTTTCTCTTCCTCTTTCATATTACCTATACCTCTTATCCTTTCCTTATCGCTTCTTACTCCTCTTTATCTTCCTCTTCCCTCTTCTCTTCTCTCCATTAACCTCTTCTTTCCTTTCCATCATGGCTATTCCCTTTATCTTCCTCCCTCCTCTTATCATGCCTTCCTTCCCTATTACTTCTCCTCCTCCTCCTCCTCCTCATCCTCCTCTTGCCTTCCCTTCTACTCTCCTTTAAATTAAATACAACAGGTTCCATATTCAGTAACGCTCCGCTGTCTCACCTCAACTAGTTTCAAAGGCCGCAGAGATGATAGGCCGGGTTATCAGGACTGCTTCTCCTGCTAATACTATAGAGATCTTGTCAATCTATCTCTAGGATCATAAAAAAAAACATCCTTAAAAACTCGTGTGGCTTCAATTATGTAGATTTTGAATGTACTGGAGGGAGGTGTTGTTGATGTTCTAAGATAAATGAAATGCCTTGCTCCAAATCTAATAATAAATGTATCGCTGGTGTGAAGAAAGTGATGTTTTGTCTGTGGAAGTTTTAAGAGGACAGGCGTGTTAATTTTAGTGCGTTGTGTAATGGTTTCCGTCACCAGAGGCAATGCAGGAGGTCTTCATAGGCACCTACAGGAAAGATCGAGCTAAAGATGAATGGATTTGTAATTTCTGGCCAGTACAAGAGGAGAAAGACGTCTCACAGCGGTTAGTAATCAAGGAGAAATGTACCACACAGCAATGGTAGGTTTGTTAATCCCAAATGTTCAGTTTTAGCATGCAGCAATTCAGCCAGACACAAGCCTCACCTCACGACCTCACGACCTCACGACCGCACGACCGCACGACCACCACACGCTACTCGGGGCTGAAAACACGACGACCTTCACGGGGCGGGCTTATCTCCGGAAAGAAATTGACCTCCGATTTGGAAAGACTTTTTTGTTGTTCTGGTTTGCCTTTTTTAGGGGGATGGGGGAGATAGGCAGGAGAGAGCCGGCAATTTAGTAGACTTTCTCCTCCTCTCCCCTTAGCAGCCTCGCTCTTGACTTCAGGAGGAGGAGATGATGAAAAAGGTGAAGAAGTGGAAGAAAAAGTAGAGGAAGAGGATGAAGATGAAGAAGAAAAGAAGAAGAAGAAGAAGAAGAAGAAGAAGAAGAAGAAGAAGAAGAAGAAGAAGAAGAAGAAGATGAAGAAGAAGAAGAAGAAGAAGAAGAAAAAGAAAAAGAAGATGAAGAAGAAGAAAAGGAAAAAGAAGATGAAGAAGAAGAAAAGAACAAGGAAAACAAGATGAACTACAACAACAACAACAACAACAACAACAACAAAACAGAAGAACGGAAAGAAGTAACCAATTTAGATCTTGTTCCTCGATACAAAAGAAAAAAAAAGAGAAAGAAAAAAAGAAAGAAAGAAAAATAACACTCACTACTATCCCCTACAAAAAAAAAAAAAAAAAAAAAAAAAAAACAGGAAAAGAAAAAGAAAAATGAAAATAATCAGAAGGAAAGGAACCCCAACCGAACCAACCAGTTTACTTCCTGCTGGTCGCCCGTCACCCTGCTCACCTCCAGGTCTTCATGAGGAGCGAAGAAAACGTGATGCAGAAGCCCAGGTGTCGTGTCCACTTCGTCGCCACACAGGAGTAGGTGTCCAGAACTGGGAATATGGCTGCCATCTACCGGGAGAGAGGCGTATTGATTAGAGAGTTACACGGAGTCACATAGATTACTGGAAGAGAGGATGACAGGAGTACTTACAGGGGAGGATAAAGGTGTGTACTGTGTTAGTTTACATGTTATTTACTGAGGTACTGGTGTTGATGTGGGTGTTTACTGGTTACTAAGAGAAGGGGTGACTGGTGTGCTGACTGAGGGACAAGGTTAAGTCGCGGTGTGTTAGTATGTTGGTGCACACAGTATGGAAAGAAAAACAGAAAGGAGAGGAGCAAGGAAGGAATTGGTAAAGAGAAAGAATACCACGGAGAACACAAAGCGAGAAGAAAAAGAAAGAGAAGAAGAAAGGAGAAAATAAAGGAAAAGTACCAAGAAAAAAAAAGTTAGTACGGAAGAAAGAGGAGAGGAAGAAGGGAAAACACGGAAAGGGGGAAAGAAAGAAAATAAAAAAATAAAAAAGTACAGAAAATGGGAGAAAGGAAAGGGAAGGATAAAGAAAGAAAGCTAACTCAACAAAAAATGAAGGGAAGTTAACCAGGAGGGAGAGGAGGGAGGGGAGAAGGAATGGGGAGGGAGGGGAGAAGGAATGGGGAGTGAATGGGAAGCTTAAAGTTGTGATGAGGGGAGAATGGTGGGGAGCAGGGGGTGGAGGAGGGGGAAGAAGGAGACTAAGCGTGTGGGAGGGGTGGAGGTGATGGGGGGAGGGGAAGGAGAGGTGGATGGGGTGGTGAAGAATGCTGAAGATGAAGGAACGGGAGAGAGAGAGAGAGAGAGAGAGAGAGAGAGAGAGAGAGAGAGAGAGAGAGAGAGAGAGAGAGAGAGAGAGAGAGAGAGAGAGAGAGAGAGACTTTTTTCTGCCTTTTTTTCCATTATTAGTTCTTGGGGCATCTCTCTCTCTCTCTCTCTCTCTCTCTCTCTCTCTCTCTCTCTCTCTCTCTCTCTCTCTCTCTCTCTCTCTCTCTTCACTGCGCTATCCTGTGATCCTCTCTCTCATCTCCTTTCTCTATATCCTCTTCTACATCCTCCTCCTCCTCCTCCTCCTCTTCCTCTTCCTCTTCCTCCTCCTCCTCCTCCTTTACCTGCACCTCCTTTTTTTCGTCCTCTCTTCGTTTGCTCGTCACTTTTTCCCTTCTTTGCTCTCTTCCCTTGTCTCTCTCACTCCCTGTTCTTTTCTCCTCCTCCTCCTCCTCCTCCTCCTCCTCCTCCTCCTCCTCCTCCTTCTCCTCTTCCGCCTCCTCCTCCTCCTACTTTCCTCCTTTTCATTTAGTTCTAAGCTTTTCGGTTCTTATCCTTTACACTCACTCACTCTCTCTCTCTCTCTCTCTCTCTCTCTCTCTCTCTCTCTCTCTCTCTCTCTCTCTCTCTCTCTCTCTCTCTCTCTCTCTCTCTCTCTCTCTCTCTGTTTACGTAAAATAATGTTTAAGAAAACTTGAACTTAAAACCAATATATTGATGGAAGAGAGAGAGAGAGAGAGAGAGAGAGAGAGAGAGAGAGAGAGAGAGAGAGAGAGAGAGAGAGAGAGAGAGAGAGAGAGAGAGAGAGAGAGAGAGAGAGAGAGAGAGAGAGCAGCATGACAAGATAAAAGAGAGAAAGAGAAGATGAATAAATAGAAAAAAAATGACATGAAAGGAAGGAGAAAATAAAAAAAGAAGCACAGGTGAAAACAGGTAGAAGAAAAGGAGGAGGAGGAGGAGGAGGAGGAGGAGGAGGAGGAGGAGGAGGAGGAGGAGGAGGAGAACAAGAGAACATGAGAACAAGGAAGTAGGGAAAAAAACAAGGAAAAGGAAGGAGGAAGAAAATGATGAAAAATAATTGGAGGAGGAGGAGGAGGAAGAAGAAAGATAAGAAATGAAGAAGAAGAAGAAGAAGAAGAAGAAGAAGAAGAAGAAGAAGAAGAAGAAGAAGAAGAAGAAGAAGAAAAACTAAGGTGAAAGAAAAAAGAAAAGGAAGAGAAGGAGGAGAAGGAGGAGGAAGAGGAGGAGGTGGAGGAGGAGGAGGAGGAGGAGGAGGAGGAGGAGGAGGAGGAGGAGGAGGAGGAGAGCAAAAGGATATTTAGGACTAAGCTACCGAGGGGAAAAAGGATTATGGGTGTGGAACCGTAGGATTTGAGTCTTACAGTTTGAAAGGAGGAGGAGAAGGAGAAGGAGGAAGAAGAGGAGGAAGAAGAAGAGGAGGGCGAGGTAACAAAGTCCTCTGGCTTATAACAAGATTACCTGTCTGATGGTCTCCTCTACACTATGGATTTTTTTCTTTGTACTACAACGAAGGAGGGAAAGGAAGGTAAGAAGTTAAAAGACGTATCCCCACCAACCAGCCAGCCAGCCAGCCAGCCAGCCAGCCAGCCAGCCAGCCAGCCAGCCATTCAGTCATTCTTTCCTTTCATTGGGTATTGCCTTCTTCTTAGTGAGAGGCAGTGATCTGGAAGCCGGGATATGAATGTAGGAATGAAAGAAGGCTCCTCCCCTCCCGCTCACTCACCAACCCACTCACCCATTCATCCCTCACGACACACTGCCACACTGTATTGCTGCACTCCTATTGAGACTCAGTGATATGGAAAGTTTATAAAGGAGATAGAAAAGTGTATGGAAAGGAAGGCTTCTCCCCACCCACCGACCGTTCCTTTTCCCTCTTCCCGTGAGTACAATGCCAGATAAAAAAGTTTGTATTACCTGGTTCCGGTAGAGATTTAGTGATATGGAAAGTTTAAAAAGGAGATAGAAAAGTACGATGAAAGGAAGGCTTCTCCTCACCCACCCACCCTTCCCTTCCCTACCAACACACCGCAGAAATAAAAGTTTGTATTAATGCGTACCTGTCGAGATTCACTGGTATGGACACTTAAAACAAAGAGAAGATAGGAAAGCAGGAAGAGAAGAAGGTTACTCCCCACCAATCTATTCCTTCCCTCATGAGCTGCTACTCGAGAAAAAAAAGTTTGTACTGCCCTGCCCCTGTTCAGAATCAGATATATGAAGACTGTAACAAAACGGTGGAAAGAAAGTAAACATGAAAGAAGATCTCTCCCCATCTATCCATTTCTTCCTTTTATGACCTGTGAATTAAAAAAGTAAATAAAAAAAAAGACTGCACTGTTCTGCCTCTGTTCAGGATCATCGATATGAACGCCTAAATAAAACATCGATAGAAAAGCAAGCAAGAAAGAAGGCTTTCCCCCCACCCCCCACCCTTCCTTTCCCTCCTACCTGTAGCACACAAGAACAAAACACAATTGCACAGTTCCCATTCAAGCTCAGTGATGTAGAAGCCACCCTAACAAAACACGTATAGAAAAGCAAAAGCAAAGGAAGGACTATCCCCACCAACCCTAACCTAACTACCCATCCATCCTCCCTGTCACTTGAGACTAACTGATGTGGAAAAAAGAGAGTGAGAGGGAGGGAAAGAAAGTATGCTACATTTTTCCCTCACACTACACCCTTGCTGCGGGAATCACACACACACACACACACACACACACACACACAAGAGGAAGGGTGACGACATTGTGAGGATGTGTGATGTAAGAATGTGAGAAAGAGTGAAGGTGTTATAAGTGAGGTGGTGGTGTTGTTGATGAATGATGATTACTTGCATTGATAGATACATACATAAACTGTCTGTCTGTCTGTCTGTCTGTCTGTCTGTCTATCTACTTATTTATTTATCTGTCTATCTATCTATCTATCTATCTCTATAACTGTGTGTGTGTGTGTCTGTGTGTGTTTGCCTATCTATCTATCTATCTATCTATCTATCGATCTATCTATCAATCCATCTATCTATTTGAGAAAGAAGAGGGAAAAGCGAAGGGGGAAGAGGGAAAAAACAAAACTTCTTAATCAAATAGCTCTCTCTCTCTCTCTCTCTCTCTCTCTCTCTCTCTCTCTCTCTCTCTCTCTCTCTCTCTCTCTCTCTCTCTCTCTCTCTCTCTCATCCAACACCTCACAAATATTTATTTCTACATTTTCTTTCGTTCTCACCCGTCCTTCCTTTTTTTCTTGGTTCCTTTTCTCTCCCGTCCTCTTGTCCTCAGGGTGTACACACACACACACACACACACACACACACACACACACACACACACACACACACACACACACACACACACGTACATGGTTGTTTTCTTCTATATCTCACGTACAATCGTCTCTCTCTCTCTCTCTCTCTCTCTCTCTCTCTCTCTCTCTCTCTCTCTCTCTCTCTCTCTCTCTCTCTCTCTCTCTCTCTCTCTCTCTCTGTCATGCACCCTCCCTCCCTAACAGACCTAACTCAGAATAAGAGATAAAAATTCACTTTCCCCCTCTTATATATACACTCTCTCTCTCTCTCTCTCTCTCTCTCTCTCTCTCTCTCTCTCTCTCTCTCTCTCTCTCTCTCTCTCTCTCTCTCTCTCTCTCTCTCTATCTATCTCTGTCTCTCTCTAGTTTACCTACGTTTTGATTTCGGTAAGGTCAGGTCAGGTAAAGTAAGGTCAGGTAAGGTAAGGTGTTTCATCCTTCCTCACCGCCCACACTTTAACCTGGCCTTTTACTGTCTCTTTCTCTCCTCGTCTCACCATTCACTATATTTACTGCACCTTCACTCCCTCACCTCACCATCCTAGCCTTTCCTTGCCTCCGTCATCTCTCCACTCCTCATCATCCACGTTACATCCCACCCGTGTTTCGTCGCCACCTCTCCTCGCTATGCACAGTTCATCCTAGCGTTATTCTTGCCTCCATCTCCTTCCACCATCCATGCCTCGTACATTCATATCACCCTCGTTGTCACCTCACCATCCATGCTTTAGAATCCTTAGTTCTTCGTCTTATTTTTACTTAACCTCACCATTACTCACTTCGCCATTCATTCTTACCTCTATGAATCTAAGCATCTATCTATCTATCGGTAATACGCCTCCACTCATTCTTACTTTAATGAATCTAAGTATATATCTATCTATCACACCACCACCACTTCACTCTCATCACCTTCAGCCTCACCTCGAAGTACATGATGGTGCAGCCAATGAGACAGATGCAGAGGAATGTGGGCGAGGCGAGTCGGAACACCTTCACGCTCCGGTAGTGGTAGACCAGCGCCATCAACACGAAGGTGAACACAATGCACAGCAGCGAGATGGACAACAGCGCTATCCTGAAGGAGGCACAGAAGGGAGGTGGGTGAGACGCTTAACGAGGGGGAAGAGGGTCAGGTGTGTGTGTGTGTGTGTGTGTGTGTGTGTGTGTGTGTGTGTGTGTGTGTGTTTAATAAAGAATACAGCCCAGCATGAGTCCACTTATAAGAGAAAGGGACACACACACACACACACACACACACACACACACACACACACACACACACACACACACACGCACACGATTCCTGTCCTTTGCCATGCTCTTCCATTCTCCTTTGTCTCCTCCTCCTCCTCCTCCTCCTCCTCCTCCTCCTCCTCTACCTCCTCCTCCTCTACCTCCTCCTCCTTTCCACTTTCCTGCTCAGTGAGAAACGCCGTAAGCATTCTCTCTCTCTCTCTCTCTCTCTCTCTCTCTCTCTCTCTCTCTCTCTCTCTCTCTCTCTCTCTCTCTCTCTCTCTCTCTCTCTCTCTCTCTCTCTCTTCCCACACTCCCTATTACCCAACTTCTTTTTCTTTCCTCATCTTTACCTTACTTTATTCCCTTCTATCTTTTTCTCTTCCTTTCTCTTCTTTTCTTCTCTCTCTTTTTTTCTTCCCCATCCTCCTACTTTCTTCCTTGCTTTTTTCTTTCTTTTCTTCCTGTCTTTTTTCCTCCTCTTCCTTCGTCATCTTTTTTCCATCTTCACCTCTTCTTTTCCTCATTTTCTTTTGTATCCTCTTCTTTGTCTTCTTCTCTTCTTCTCTCCGTATATCCCTCACACATTCTCTCCCTCTCTCTCTCCTTCTCTCCCCTCCATCCTGTCTGACTCTCTCTCTCTCTCTCTCTCTCTCTCTCTCTCTCTCTCTCTCTCTCTCTCTCTCTCTCTCTCTCTCTCTCTCTCTATCCCTCACTCCTCCACTACATCTCTCCCTTCCTTTCCTCCACCATCCCTCACTTACCTCCCTCCCTGCCTTTCCTCCTTCCCTCTCCTCCTCCCCTCCCCTCACGTTTTCTCTTACCATTCCTTCCTCATCCCTTCCTTATCTCCTCCAGCCGTCCCTCCTTCACCCCCTCCTCTTCCTTCCCTCCCTCACCCTCTCTCACCTATCCTCACCTTTCCTCCACTCCACTCCTTCCCTTCTTTCATCTTCCTCTCTTCATTCCTACCTTTCTTTCTCCCCTTCCCTCCCTCCTCTCTCCATTTCTACCCCTATTTCTTCCCTTCCTTCCTTCCTTCCCTCACCCTTCATTCCTCACCCCACCCACTACCTCACCGCCCTTTCCAAACCTTCCCTTCCCTCCTATTTCATCTCCTTCCCAGCATCACCCACCTCACCCGACGGCTTCTCACCTGAATGGCCAGTTGTACGGGGCGTCACAGGGCTCCTCCTTCGTGCAGTTAGGGCAGTGCTCAGGACAGGGGTGACACGTGTACATCATATCAAAGAAGGACGTGTTGCGGTTCTGTTTACCTTCCCATGCCACTGTCAGGAGGAAAAGGGGGAGTGGGGATTGAATGAGTGATGAAAGTAGAAGGGGAAAAAATGCAAGGAAGATGGAAAATAGTTAAAATAGAGAGGAAATGAACATAAGACTGGAAATAAACTGAAGTGAAAAAGAGAGGGGGAAACTGTGAGGGAAGTAAACGGAAAAAGAGAAAAATTATGAAAATATAAGGGAAACAGGAAAAAATGGGAAAAGAGAAAAGTAATAAAAATGAAGGGGGAATGAAGAAATAAGAGAGGAGAATGGGAATAAAGTGACATTGGAAGTAATATCATAGTGAAAAGAAAGAAAACTGGGAGG
>NC_087172.1:14019929-14024929 GCF_035594125.1 Scylla paramamosain
TATGAGACCAGGTTTGCTTCACAGCCAGTCAGACCTAACAGAAGCAACCACCACCACCACCACCACCACCCCGTCGTCACCATGGCAACCCCTTCCCGTCACGTCTCGACCCACATCAGTAGTGAGGAGTGTAATCTCTTTTCATAGCTCAGGAAAACTCCGAGACCGATCCTTCCCTCCAATTCCTTATCTTTAATTTAAACCTTTCTTCTTTCCTTCATTCTTCCTTCAGTTCTTGGCTTTCTTTTTTTTTTTTTTCTTCAGTTCTTGGCTTTTTTATTCTTTTTTTAATTCTTATTTTTTTCCTTCTTTTTTTAATTTGTTGTTTTTCCTTTTTTCTTGAATTCTTTGTTTTTTTCCTTCTTTCTTTAATTCTTTGTTTTTTTCCTTCTTTCTTGAATTCGTAGCTTTTTCTTTCCTTCTTTCTTCAATTCTTGACTTTTTTCCTTCTTTCTTTAATTCTTAGCTTCTTTCCTTCCCTCTTTCTTGAGTTCTGACTTTCTTTTTTTCTTTCCTTCTTGAATTCTTTCGTTTTAACCTCGTTTCTCTTCATTTTAACCTTCTTTTCTTTCTTCTTTCCTTCATTTTAAATTTCTTTCCATTCTTTCTTTTTTCCTCATTTATCTTCTTTCATTTCGCTTGACTACTGCTAATCTTAACCTTTTTTTCTTCCTTCCTCCTCCTCCTCCTCCTCCTCCTCCTCCTCCTCCTCCTCTTTCTTGTCTTTCTTCTCTTCATTCTCATTTAAAGGCGATTAATTTTTGTCTTTAATTCTTTCTTCTTTCTTCACCTCCTTCTTTCAAGTTGTCTCTTAATCATTCCCTCCTCCTCCTCCTCCTCCTCCTCCTCCTCCACCTCTTACTTCTCCTCTTCATCACTTACCACTTACACTGTCCACTTCTCTGTCTTTCTGGCTCTGTGTCTGCCTGTCTGTCTGTCTGTCTGTCTGTCTGTCTGTCTGTCTGTCTGTCTGTCTGTCTGTCTGTCAAAGTGTCTGACTTTCTCTTTGCTAGTCAGTATTTCAATCTCTCTCTCTCTCTCTCTCTCTCTCTCTCTCTCTCTCTCTCTCTCTCTCTCTCTCTCTCTCTCTCTCTCTCTCTAAAGTAGGATTTGTTAGTAAAGTTAAAAAGTGGCGAAATTGCAACGAGAGTGGAATTTCAGAGAGAGAGAGAGAGAGAGAGAGAGAGAGAGAGAGAGAGAGAGAGAGAGAGAGAGAGAGAGAGAGAGAGAGAGAGAGAGAGTGAGTTTCTCGTTTTGTTTCAGGGCCACCAGACACACACACACACACACACACACACACACACACACACACACACACACACACACACACCTAACAAAATGAGGTCACGTCTCAAAAAATACTAGTGTCTTTTTTTCTTTCTTTTTTCTTTTTGTTGTTGTTGTTGTTGTTTTCATGGCGCTAACGGTATGGTACTAAAGTCACGGGCTGGTTAATTAACGATCAACACACCTGGGGACATTGTGGCGTGTTACCTTTAGTGTGTGTGTGTGTGTGTGTGTGTGTGTGTGTGTGTGTGTGTGTGTGTGTGTGTGTGTGTGTGTGTGTGTGTGTGTGTGTGTGTGTGTGTGTGTGTGTGTGTGTGTTTCTTGTTCCTTCCTTTATTTCTTCTTCCATTTCTGCATTCGGACATTCTTCTCTTCTTTTTTCTTCTTTTTTTCTTTATTTATTGACACTTTCTGCTTCCTTCCTTCCTTCTTTCTTTCTTTCTTCCTCCTTTCATTTCGGCATCCAGATTTCCTTCACTAATTTTCATACTTTTCTCTCATTTTCTTCTTTTTTTTTTTTTTTTGTCTTGATGCTTCCTTTGCCATTAAATGCTTCTTTTATGGTATACTGGCAGGAGGAGGAGGAGGAGGAGGAGGAGGAGGAGGAAGAGGAGGAGGAGGAGGAGGACTGTCAAAAGGCTCGAGTTTGGTATTTATTGATACTAATGAAAATTGCTCTGATGTAGGAGGAGGGGGAGGAGGAGGAGGAGGAGGAGGAGGAGGAGGAGGAGGAGGAGGATGGTGTGTGTGTGTGTGTGTGTGTGTGTGTGTGAGAGCATGTTTCTTCGTAAATGTTTCCTTTCTCTCTCTCTCTCTCTCTCTCTCTCTCTCTCTCTCTCTCTCTCTCTCTCTCTCTCTCTCTCTCTCTCTCTCTCTATCGAATAGTGTCCCTTTAAAAACACTATGGCAATTAAATCTTTACCTACTTAACTGAGTCCTACCGTCATCAGAGGCATCATTAGTGGGGAAGGAAGGAAGGAAGGAAGGAAGGAAGGAAGGAAGGAAGGAAGGAAGGAAGGAAGGATAATAGATGTCAGAGATACCGACAAAGAAGAGAGAGGGAGAGGGAGGGTAGATAAAAGGAAGGATTGAAAGAATGAACGAAGGATTGAAAAAGAGAGGAAGGAAGGAAGGAAGGAAGGAAGGAATGAGACAAGGGTGAAAAGGATGAAGGATGCAAAAGATAAAAAAAGAGAGGAAAGGAATAAGAAAGGAAGGAAGAAAAGAAAGAAGGGAAGAAAGGAAAGAAGAAAGGAAGGAAAGAAAAAGAAAAAAACAGACAAATGATGAAAAGAATGAATGAATGAATGAATGAATGAATGAACGAAGGAAGAAGGAAGGAATGATGAAAATCGAAAAAAATACAGAAAAATCCCTCTCATCCGGCATTCGAGTATCCGGCAGCTTCAAGTATCCGGCACATTTTTCCTCGAGCCTTAAAATCAATAAAAAAATCAATGTGTACTCATAAAATCGATTAAAATTCCCGCGCGAGGCATACTTTGTCCCCTCGCCACCAGAGCGCACTGCTTCGCGCCACCCGCGGCCCATTGCACTGTGTTTACTCAGTGACTCAGTCCCGCGTGTGTGCACTGTTTATCGCCTGACGCTTTCATCATGCCTAAAGTTGTAGAAAAGAGGAAGCGTGTTGTGCTTACACTTAAGCAGCTGATCAGATCAGCTGCTGATTAAGATCAGCTGATCTTTGTTATGGTAAGATGCGTGAGTGTAGGGTGGTGACTGTGGACATAATTTAACTTCTATTCAAGTATCCGGCATGTCGGCGGTCCCGTTAATGCCGGATAAGAGGGATTTTACTGTAACGACAAAAAGAGACTGAAGGAAAAGAAGGAAGGGAGAAACGAAAAAAAACAAAAAAAAAAAAAACAAATGGATGAATAAATGAAGGAAGGAAGGAAGGAATAAATGATGGAAGAAAGGAAGGAAGGAGAGAGAGAGAGAGAGAGAGAGAGAGAGAGAGAGAGAGAGAGAGAGAGAGAGAGAGAGAGAGAGAGAGAAGGGCACATTGGCATCATTTAATCTGAGCCCAATTAAATATTTTTCGTGTCCACAACTCGAAGGATTTTCAGCATTAAAGGGAAACTTGTCTGTTTTTTTCCTGGCTACCTGTATCCCCTTACCTCTCTCTCTCTCTCTCTCTCTCTCTCTCTCTCTCTCTCTCTCTCTCTCTCTCTCTCTCTCTCTCTCTCTTAATTAACCTCGTCTTCTGTCATCTCTTTTCTCCTCTTCCTCCTCTTTCTATTATATTCTCCTCCTCCTCCTCCTCCTCCTCCTCCTCCTCCTCCTCCTCTTCATGTAACAGGTCTTCCACGTAAGCACATTTTCTTCTTTTCTTCCTATTGTTCCTCCTTGCCTCCTCCTCTTCTTCCATCTTCCCTCCCTTCACCATTTTTTTTCTCTCTCTGTCATCTCCTGTTTCTGTTTCCTCCTCCTGCTCCTCCTCCTCCTCCTCCTCCTCCTCCTCCTCCTTCTCCTTCTTCTGCTCTTTCTTATCCATTTTTTGTTGTCCTTCTTGTCTGTTTCTGTTTCTCTCTCTCTCTCTCTCTCTCTCTCTCTCTCTCTCTCTCTCTCTCTCTCTCTCTCTCTCTCTCTCTCTCTCTCTCTCTCTCTCTCTCTCATTTCCTCTTGGGTTTCCTTTCCCTTTCTCTTCGTCTTTTGTTCTTCCCTTAATTGCCTCCTTCACACAGCCTCTTCCTCCTCTTCTTCTTCTTCTTCTTCTTCGTCTTTGTCTTGTTGTTGTTGTTATTGTTGTTGTTGTTGTTGTTGTTGTTGTTTTTGCGGTTATTCTTAATTTGTTATTGTTGTTGTTCTTCATCTTTTTGTTGTTGTTGTTGCTGTTGTTGTTATTGTTCATCATTCTCATTCTCCTGCTCCCCTTCTCCTTCCTCCTCCTCCTCCTCCTCCTCCTCCTCCTCCTCCTCCTTCTCTTCCCTCAGCCAATCAATAATGTACGCATATCTTCCACAGGTGTGTGTGTATCGAAACCTCCCTTCACCCACACACCTCCTCTTCCAACCCCACCCCCCCACAGCCACACACCTGTTGCCTGGCTGCCTGCGCCTCTCACCGTCCCGCCACACACCTGCACGAGTACACCTGTCATTTAGGGGGTATATCTTATTACACATCTGTCATTAAGGGCTCGCAAGTCTTTACACACCTGTCAGATTAGTGGCGTAGGTAATTCGTTAGGTTAGGTTTGGTCAAGTACACACCTGCTGATAGATAACATACGTCTGTTTGATTTACACACCTGTTAAGTATCGTTTCCTCACATCGTACACCTGTCTTCGTTTCATCACATCGGTCAAATGAACGCTAAAAGTATACACCTGCCACTAATTAAACTTGATAAACCACCACCATCACCACCACAACACTGCCACCATCACCGTCACTAACAACAACAACAACACACACAACCTGTTCGCTTACACTCATACCTATACACACACCAGCACACACAAGCGCTCTTTCCCCACACGTATCACTCCAGACTCTCTCCACCTTGCAAATTTCCCTCTTATTCCTGGCAGGTGCATCACAAGCAATTTATTTCACTGGTGCATCTGTCACTCGGCCTCCCAACGAGGCACCTCGCGCCACACACCTTTAAGTCTAGCTGTTCCCGTGCCACGCCCACTCACACCTGTCTCCTCCTTTTCTTCAATGGGTCGTGCTGGTGGTGTCTG
>NC_087172.1:14042429-14049929 GCF_035594125.1 Scylla paramamosain
GACTGGTTTGTCGTCTAAGGTTTAATTATTTTTGTCTATATGGTCTAAATGATGTTCCTTATCACCCTTTTTATTATATTTAGTTCTATGTCACCCTGTTTCACCCTACTGTACGTTATCCCAATTTTTTTATCACCCTATCACCCTGTTTCATCAATTCTCGCCCTGTGTCACCCTGCTTCACCCTACTTTACCTTATTCTCATTGTTTATCACCCTATTTCATCATATCTCGTCCTGTATCACCCTACATCACCATACATCATTTTATCTCACCCTACCACATTCTATCAATATTCTACATCACCCTGTTTCATAATTTTTCGCTTTCTGTCACCCTTTCTCACCCTACTGTGCCTTATCCTCGTTCTCTATCGCCCTGTTTCATCATATCGCTTTGTGTCACCCTGAATCACCCTACATTATCTTATCTCACCCTATTACACTCTATCGTCACTCTATCACCTTGTTCCATCATACCTTGCCCTGTGTCACCCTGCTTCACTCTTCTATAATCCATACTAATTCTTTATCACCCTGTTTCATCATACGTCACCCTGGCTTACCTTATCTCACCCTAATATTCTCTATCATCGTTCTATATCACCCTGTTTCATCACGTTTCGCTTTGTGTCACGCTTTCTCACCCTACTGTGGTCTTTTTTTCATTTTCCATCACCCTATTTCATCATATCTTGCTTTTTGTCACCCTCCCTCACCCTGCATCACTGTTTCACGCAGTATGCCTCACTCTGAATCATTCTCCCTCTCACCCTGTCTTGACCTGCCTCACCCTAGTGCACCCTATCCCATCCTGTCCCAGCCTGACCTATCCCTCATCACCCATCCTGCCTCACCCTCCCTGAAGGATATCTCATTATCACCCTGACAGCTACTTGACCTACTTTCTCTCTCTCTCTCTCTCTCTCTCTCTCTCTCTCTCTCTCTCTCTCTCTCTCTCTCTCTCTCTCTCTCTCTCTCTCTCTCTCACTCATGAAGTCTTTATCCACACATCGCGATAGAGAGAGAGAGAGAGAGAGAGAGAGAGAGAGAGAGAGAGAGAGAGAGAGAGAGAGAGAGAGAGAGAGAGAGAGAGAGAGAGAGAGAGATATTGGTTAGTGGTGAATTTTTCTCTCCTCTTAATTATTTTTTCGCTTTTTTCATTTTCTTTCTTTTCTTTCTTTTTTGTTCTTTATTTTTTATTTTCTTTCGTTTTTTTTTTATTTTTTTTTATTTTTATAGTTTTTCTTTAAATTTTTTCGGGTTTCTTTAATTCTTGTTTTTTTTTCTTTCATTTCTGTCGTTCTCTTTAACTGTTATCTTTTCTTTCATTCTTTATCGTTTTATTTTCATTATCATCTTTTATTCTTTCGTTTTTTATCGTCTTTTCTTTCATTACTCTCATTTCTCCATTCGTTTTTCTCACTTTTCCTCCTATCTCCGTCATTCTTTTCATTTTTATCATTCACCTCTCATTCTCATCCTCTCTATCTCCCTCTCTTCGCATCCCCTTTAGTACCATCCCTACTCAAACACACACACACATACACACACACACACACACACACACACTTTATCTCTCTCTCTCTCTCTCTCTCTCTCTCTCTCTCTCTCTCTCTCTCTCTCTCTCTCTCTCTCCTTTATTACATCTTCCATCTCATTCCTTACACCTCTCTCCTTCTCCTTCTCTCCCTTTGTACTCTTGTCTCTTCTTCTCTTTACGCAAACAAGAGAAGAAGAGAGAGAGAGAGAAAGAGAGAAGTGGAGGGAGGTGGAGGGAAGACTAAGAGGAGAGTGGAGGGAATATCGAAAGTTGGAGGGCACCTTTAGACAATAGATTGGAGGAGGAGGAGGAGGAGGAGGAGGAGGAGGAGGAGGAGGAGGAGGAGGAGGAGGAGGAGGAGGAGGAGGAGGAGGAGGAGGAGAAAGAAGAAAGGAGGTTATGAAAGTAAAAGTTCTTGAAGGGCGGTTAAGAAGAGGGGAAGGAAGAGAGGGGGGTAAAATAACAAAGGGCTTTTAGTGTGTCATAGGGTGAGGGGGAAAGTGGAGAGGGAGGGGAGAGGGAGGGGAGGGAAGGGGAAGTAAGGGTGATGTAATGTAACTAGTGAAGGAAGGGGGTGAAGGGGAGGAGGAAGGGGTGAGGGGAGTTTGTGGGGTTGTGTTTGGATACAGTGAGGGGAAGAGGAGGAGGAAGAGGAGGAGGAGGAGGAGGAGGAGGAGGAGGAGGAGGAGGAGGAGGAGGAAAGCAAAACTACAGAAGAATTAAATGGACAGGGAATGAGAGAGCGAGAGCAAAAGAGAGAGAGAGAGAGAGAGAGAGAGAGAGAGAGAGAGAGAGAGAGAGAGAGAGAGAGAGAGAGAGAAGAGCAACAAAGATTTAAAGAAAGGAAAAAATAAAATATAAGCAAAAAATGTCAATAAAAATATGAAACAAAAGACAAAGGAGAGAAAAGAGAAGAGGGAGACAATGATGATGATGATGATGAAGAGCAGAGAGAGAGAGAGAGAGAGAGAGAGAGAGAGAGAGAGAGAGAGAGAGAGAGAGAGAGAGAGAGAGAGAGAGATGAGCATGAATAAAGAACAAGGACCCTATGAATACATGAATAAATAATAAATAAAAGAAAAAAAAGAAAAAAAACAAGTAAACTGCAACAGAAATGGCGGTGAAGAAATATAAAGAAAAAAAAAACAAGGAAACACAAAGGAACACAAATGAAGAATAAAAGAACACAGAGAATCACAAAGGAAGAACAAATGAACACAAAGGCAGAACAAAGGAACACAAGGGAAGAGCAAATATCATCAGGAGCAGACACAGTGTTGATCCTTATGACCTCTCTCTCTCTCTCTCTCTCTCTCTCTCTCTCTCTCTCTCTCTCTCTCTCTCTCTCTCTCTCTCTCTCTCTCTCTCTTGATTCTTGATTGACAGGAAAAACGGTAGGAGAGAGAGAGAGAGAGAGAGAGAGAGAGAGAGAGAGAGAGAGAGAGAGAGAGAGAGAGAGAGAGAGAGAGAGAGAGAGAGAGAGAGAGAGAGAGAGCCCATTAATGATCTCCCAAGACCTTTTTTTACTTTTTTATTACTTTTAAGCCTTGAAGGAGGAGGAGGAGGAGGAGGAGGAGGAGGAGGAGGAGGAGGAGGAGGAGGAGGAGGAGGAGGAGTGAGAAGGCAATTATCGATATTGAAAATTGGAGAGAGGGAGAGTCGCTTTTTCCTTTTTTTTTTCTTTATTGGCGTGAGAAAAACAATATGAAGAAAATGGAAGGCAGGTGAGCATCGCGTTGATGTTGTTGTTGTTGTTGTTGTTGTTGTTGTTTGTGTGTGTGTGTGTGTATGTGTCTGTGTAACAACAAAAAATATAATACATAACTTCATATTAGTTTAAATTTTTCTCTCGTCACTCCAAATTCTTTTTTATTACAGTTATAAAATTTTTGCAATAAATAATGCGTCAGTAAATTAAAAAAAACAAAAAACAAACAAACAGGACACTTTCTTTACCGCTGCCATCAGAGAGAGAGAGAGAGAGAGAGAGAGAGAGAGAGAGAGAGAGAGAGAGAGAGAGAGAGAGAGAGAGAGAGAGCAACCTAACTCGTAATATCTGCAACTCTCCTTCTTTTATTTTCAAGTGGGGGTTTTATCAAATATTTTCTTCCATTGTTTTGTTTTGTTCTCTTTGTCTTCCCTTCGTGTTGTCTTTCTTGGACGTAAAATAGTCAGAAGTTAAGAATCTTGCCTATTTGTCTCTGTGTCTGTATGTATGTCTCTTTCATCTGTCCTTCTCTCTCTGTCCCCCAAGAAGTCATTTTTTTTTTTTTTCCACATGGACTAAACTAAACTTATTTATTCATTTTTTTGTCCTTGATTTCTTTCTTTCTCATTTAAATTCTGTCACGAGGCATTTAGCACGTTCAGTTTTTGCTTCACTTTTGTTTACCTTTTGTTTTTTTACTAAGGGTTAAAGTGAGTGTTGTTTTTTTTTCTTTTTTTTTTTTGGTGGATGTTAAATGAAAATAGAATGTGAAGAAGAAAACGGTTATCCTTCTTTTTCTTCTTTTCTTGTTCTTATTGTTAGTTTTTGTTTTCTTCCTTTTCTTTCTTCTTTTCCTTCATCTTTCCCTTCCTTTACTTGTTGTTGTTGTTGTTGTTGTTGATCTTGTTCTTGTTCTTCGTCTCCTTTTTTTTTTTTTCACTTCCTCCTCTCCTCTCCTCTCCTTATTTTGCTCATCCTCCTATTCCTTCTTCTTCTTCTTCTTCTTCTTCTTCTTCTTCTTCTTCTTCTTCTTCTTCTTCTTCTTCTTCTTCTTCTTCTTCTTCTCCTCCTCCTCCTCCTCCTCCTCCTCCTCCTCCTCTTCCTCCTCTCCACCACCACCACCACCACCCTACATCCCTCAGTTCAGGTAAGACAAACCACCAGCTCACCACAATCACATCACCCATCCTGAGAAGACCCAACAAAAAACATACTGCTGCTTCATCTTCCTTTGTGTTCCCTTGTGTTCCTTCCTTCCTTCTTCCCTTCCCTCCTCCTCCTCCTCCTCCTCCTCCTCGTCGTCTTCCGTCCTGTTGCACTTCTCCCCTTTAAAAACGACGTTGCTATTAGATTAAAATATTTATGGGGAAAAGGTAGTTAAAAAATGTGCCGAGTTTTCAAGATCGCACCTCCGCTTTCAAAATGAGGTGGAGCATATTTATTGTTTATTATTTTCTCCCTTCCTCCCTCCTTCCTCCTCACAAAGAAAAGGGGGGTTGGGAGGGAGGGAGGGAGGGAGGGAGGGAGGGAAGGAGGGAGGGAGGGGAAGGAGAGAGAGAGCTCCTCCTCACTCACTCAAGCAGGAAATGGGAGGGAAGGAGGGATGGAGAGAGAGAGAGAGAGAGAGAGAGAGAGAGAGAGAGAGAGAGAGAGAGAGAGAGAGAGAGAGAGAGAGAGAGAGAGAGAGAGAGAGAGAGAGAGAGAGAGAGAGAGAGAGAGAGAGAGAGAGAGCGCACATACAGAGGTATATACAGACAGACAGACAGACAGAAAAAGAGACAGACAGACAGACAGGCAGGCAGAAGCAGAGGCAAACAGACAAACAGACACACACTTATGCATAAGACAAACGGATTGGACGAACAAAAACACACAAACAAACGAACAAAAAAAAACATATCAACAAACATACAAACAGACGCACAAACAAAGAGAGAAAGACTGAATGACTGACACATGAAATTACTGAGAGAGAGAGAGAGAGAGAGAGAGAGAGAGAGAGAGAGAGAGAGAGAGAGAGAGAGAGAGAGAGAGAGAGAGAGAGAGAGAGAGAGAATATCCTCACAAAAACCTGTACAAAGAGAATTCTATAATCCTGCTGAAGTCAAAGCAGATGTTGAGAGAAAAATGTGTTATTTATTCATGAGGCGAAAGTGTCTTTGATTATATTGGCCTTAAAAAAAAAAAAAAATGGGTGACATGAAGGGAGAGGGGAACTGATCACTTCTAAAAACGGTAAATGAAGACAAAATTAAGGAGAGGGAGAGAGAGGGGAAAAATAGTAAGAAAGGTTTATTTTTAGCTCCCAGTGACGCAAAATTCATGCCAAAAAAAGAGAGAGAAAAAAAAGCAGGGAGGATATAAAAAAAAAAGCAGGGAGAAATTATTATTGAAAAGTGAATTCCCAGTGACAAGAAACGACAAATTGAAAACTGATATGAAAAAAACGTTACATGCTTTCCTTTTCTTTTTTTTTTTAACAAGTTCATGTATTTTTTTTTTTCAGATTCGTGAACACACACACACACACACACACACACACACACACACACACACACACACACACACACACACATACAAAGCATAGTATATATTTGATTTGCATTCTCTCTCTAAAGGGAAAAATTGTTATGCAGTATTCCAAAAATCATTTCAGAATTCCAGAATTTTACAATGAATGCCGAACGCTTCCCTTCCACTCGACTGGGAGAGAGAGAGAGAGAGAGAGAGAGAGAGAGAGAGAGAGAGAGAGAGAGAGAGAGAGAGAGAGAGAGAGAGAGAGAGAGAGAGAGAGAGAGAGAGAGAGAGATAAATATGACAGATTGATAAATAGAAAGACAGACAGACATACAGACAGACAGATAAATAGATAGATAAAAGCAAAGATAGACAGACAGACAGACAGACAGACAGACAGACAGACAAACTGATAGATAAATAAATGAATATACTAACAGACAAACACCCAGAGAGATACACAGACACACAAACAGACAGACAGACAGAGAGACAGACAGACAGGTATAATGGACAAATAGAACCCTAATATCTGCAATTCTCCTCCTTCTCGTTTTCTTTCTGGGGAGACTCTATTGAAATTGTCTTCCTTGTTTTGTTTACAGCTCTTTGTCTTCATGTCTTACTTCTGGGCCAAATATTCAATGGGGGTAAAGAATTCTGCTTGTCTATTTGTCTGTCTGTCTGTCTGTCTATGAATATGTCCGTGAGAGAGAGAGAGAAAGAGAGAGAGAGACTTAACGTTACATAAACAGATAGACAAGGAAGGAAACAAATAATTGACAAGTAAAGATATTGATAAAAAAAGAAAACATAGGAAAGATGAATAAAGAGGAAGAATGAATGGAAAGGAAAATACTTAACAAAGCATAGACAGAAAGGAAGGGAAATAGAACCAGGATGGAAAAAATAAAATAAAAAGATGAGGAAAAAAGGAAGAGGTAAAAAAAAATAAAGATGAAAATTAGAACCAGGATGAAAACATAAAATAAAAAGAGGAAGAAAAAAAGAAGAAAGGAAAAAAGAAAGATGAAAATAATGGCTGGTGAGCGAAGCAAAATAAATGAAGGAGCATGAGGGGAGAAAGAGGAAGAAAAATGCCGGTGATAAGAAGTAAAAGAAGGAAGGATGGATGGATAAAAGTAAATTGCGAAAGAGGAGGAAGACAAAAAGGGAGAAAAGGAGATAATGGAAGAGAGAGAAGAAGAAAGAAGTAAGCAACCAAGGAAGGAAGGAAGGAAGGAAAGATGGAAGGTGAGACGAAAAAAAGAGAAGGAAAGAAAAAAAAACAAGGAAGGAAGGAAGGAAGGAAGGAAGGAAAGAAGGAAGGTGAGACGAAAAAAGAGAAGGAAAGAAAACAGAAAACAAGGAAGGAAGGAAGGAAGGAATCAACAAAGAAAAAGACAATGAAAGAAGGAAAGAAGGAAAGAGAGAGAGAGAGAGGTATGAAAAGATAAACAGACGTAAAGAAAAGGAAATCTAATCAACAAAACAGACACAGAAAAGTAGAAAAAAAGTAAAGACAGAAAACAAGAAAAAAAAAGACGAGGAAATAGGATAAACAGGAAAAGGGAAAAGATAAAAGGAGTAAACAGATCATAGAACAAAAAAAAATATAGAAAAAAAATAAAAAATAGATAGGAATGAATAAAAAAAACACGACGAAGAAAATAAAATAAACAAGAAAAAAAAAGAGATGAAAGAAGTGAACAAGACAAAACAAAACAAAAAAA